>NW_022157264.1:0-77576 GCF_007821495.1 Lachnellula hyalina
CCTTACAGCCATTACTACCTCATCTTCCCACCTCACAGCCATTACGACCTCATCTTCCCACCTTACAGCCATTACTACCTCATCTTCCCGCCGTACAGCCAATGCTACCTCCGGCCCTGCTACCACTGGCAAAACAATCTCATCTCCACCCATAACCTCCTGTACTCTATCCAGCGTAGCTGCTCTTAGTACAGCTTACTCATACTACACTATCGACTACCCAGCCACAATAGAATGTGCCTGTAATGACGGTTGGACGGCCGGTATAGCAAAAACAGTTGGATCTAATGGAGCTACTACTTACTACTGTGAAATTGCTTCAACACACATTGAAGTCAGCACAGCACCTCCAAAAACAACTACCAAGGCTCCAGTCCTAGTTACAACCACCTCATCAGCTCCTTATGTGACAGGAACCTGCGACCTGCATATCTTTGAAGCCTCTGAAAGTTATAATGCACCCTTATACGTGCAGTTGAATATAACAGATGGCGGTAACAACCTGCTTGCCAGTAAGAATCTCAATGGTAAATGGGGTGACATTGGGACTGTTATAGCGTCTGATACTGAACTCCCGTATAATATTACTGTCGATTTTCTGAAGTCGACAAAGGTTCCTAGCAGGATGGCGAGGGATATAGGAGGCAGAATGGTAGCACCAGCTCCCGCTGCTACAGTGCAATGGGAGGATTGGGTGCTGACAATCACGGCGGGGAGCACTGAATGGGACGACACAGAGACAAGCGGCATGCCGTATTGTTCAGTAGGCGGATGGGATAATGGCAATTTCTGGGATTGGTTAGATAGTGTAGTAGGGGGTGATTCAGAAGTACCAGTAAGTCAACTCCCACCAAGATATTAAAGTATATGCTAACTTGAAGATAGAATCGGCAATTAGATTGTCATTGGCTATGCTGATCGTGTATTTTCCAAAAGTCCTTCCGCTTTCTAGATATCTGTATTATTAAGAGTAGCTTATTGTCCATAGACGTGCGAACCCAGGGCTGGGTTAAAGTCTTTTGTATAAGAGAAAAGGTGGGAAATTCAAACCCAAGCGAGCAAAAGCAAGGCAGAGTTAAGGTTAGCAGAAAACATAATAAGCCGCCCAAGATAAGGACTTTTTGTGCCTGGGAAGTGTCTGTCCGGAGAGACGGGGTTTCATTACGCAAGAGAACTTGGTCCGTCTTGACTCGGCGGACCAGGCAGGGAAATCCTTCACTAGATAGTGGGCTAAGAAAATATCAATCTAGACTTTGGTCGAGTAGAAAAAGGGTACACAGTGAAAGCCCCCTTGAAGATCAATCTCGTCGAGCGATACATTTTAGCGCCATGATCTGCTCGCGTTACGGTGCATGTATGTCTTTCCTCTGGATAGTTCTTTCGTCACGGACTCACGGCTGAAGAAGCACCTCACACCAATCCACTATTCTGGTGTGTTGCACGGCGAGCCTGAAAACTTATAATAAGGCTCCAAAGAAATCAGGAATCTCCGTGCCAGACATATCTAGTCACAGCCCCCACAGCCACCTTAATAGTATGCCTGGACCGTAATGGCTACCTTCGTACGCTCAGCGTCACCTAGTAGTCTAAGATGCCTCTTTCTGTGTCTCACGCGGCGATGGGGTGTAGCCTTTTATATCCCATTCTTTAGGCCAAAGAATTATATTTCCTTATAAGATATTTCACTCTCCCACACCAGGTACCTGCTTCCATTGCCACAGAATCAACAGTCATTCCGTCGGCTGTTTTCATGTCTCTTACAAAACTGGGATGCTTCATCACTGCTTCCAGAAGATCTACGTCTCCTATCTTTGCCGCGTAGTGAATAACAGCCCAGCCATTCTTCCCAACTATATCCCCAATATATTCTAGTTCTAGAAGAACTAAGGCGCACTCGACACTTTGATGGTAGAGGGCTTTCATAAGAGGTGTGTCTCCTTCACAATCTTTCTTGGTAGCTATTAGAGGATCGGCATTTAGACGAAGCACTGTTCTTAGAGCATCGCTCTCGTCTTGAATGCAAGCATGATGGAAAAATGTCATTCCTAGATTATCGATAAGATCCATCTGCGCACCATGCTTGATAAGAATCTCCACACACTCAGAGTCATCCAAGAAGTCAAATAAAGGCGGCCGGCCATCGGCGTCTTGTATATTGATGTGCTCTCTGGATTCTGTGCTGCATAATAGAAAGACAATATCTCGCCTATCAGGGCCTTTACCAGAAAGACCTGCACAATGAAGTGGGACTTGTCCGTCTTCCTGTCTTATACTGGGGCTCGCACCTGCTTCAAGGAGAAGTTTGACGCATGCTGCGGAACACCAGGCAGCGACATGGAGCGGTGTTTCAGCCCATCTGTTGGTTTGGTTGATGTTCAGCTGGTTTGGACAGCGCTTCCAGATCTCAAGCGCACCGACCAAACCATAGTCTGTCTTAGACTCTGCTGCCGCGTGCAGAATATTTGCGTCCAGGTTTGAAAGCAAGAACGGGTTTGCGCCATGCTCCACGAGGACTTTCATCTTATCCACTCTTCCTCCAGATGCCGCCCAGTGAAGAGGCGTCCAGCAGTTTTTCTTGTCTTTTTGGTCAAGAAGATTATGGATGATTTTCCTGGAGTTGGATTTCTCGAATGCTGAGGCACGAAAATATTCAATAATATCACCGAAGAGAGGGGATCTTGATCTATATCGTAATTTCCATTCAGCCCAGTCCGTGCCTATTGGTGCATTGTTCGCATCATCAACAACCTGGATGAGTCTGTTTATTAAGTTAGAAGGCGGTATAGATTCAAATTGGCGTTTCCTGGGATGAATCGCTACTACGTCTTGACAGACTTGTACAGAAGCAAAAGTGGAAATATTTTTAACTCACATTTCAAGCGAAGGTCGTTCGGTATCTGTAAAATCATAGAGTTCGAGAACGGCGATGTGAATTGGAGTGAACTCAAAATCGCTAATACAATCGTCTCTCTGTGAGAAGACCTCAACAATATCCTGTTCTACCTCCGTAGCATCATGACTTAACGATTTAAATAGCGCAAGATCAGCTGGTCGCCTAGCGGGTTTTCAGGTTATTATTAATATGTCCAAACCGTGATGAATAGTTTACTAACCGTGACCCCACGTCCCCAATTTCCGTGTCAGCACCTAGCTCTAGAAGATATTTCACGATAGGTAGATGTCTGTTATACGCTGCGGTCTTCAAGTTTATCAGTTTGTTTTCAATATGAAGGTGATTGATCTTACATGAAGAAGTGACCAGCCATCTGGCGCCGTGTCCCAGAGAGTAGCTTCTCCGGATGCGATACATGCCTCTAGTTTCTCCAAGTTTCCATGCTTCACATACCGCATTGCATTGGAGCCTTCCGAAACCATACGGTATGTGTTTAAGTCGTAGCGAATCTTGATACTCTTGGAAGATATAACTCCAGACAAGGCTTTCCGAAACAGGTTTGACCGGGTTAGGAATCCGTCTTTGGCAATTATTGCATTTCGACAGGTTTTTTCTGTGCATCGAACTTTGATAGTCTTCGGTTTCCAGAGCCCTTTATATGAGCCCGTTTGTTGCTGCATATGACATTCGCAATAACAATCATAGCGACAAGCCTGACGAACTACCAACGTATCTTGCGGAGAAATCTGAGCTGCCAATCTCGATCTTGGATCTTGGAACAAACCATTAGAATCGTGGCTACCCATAAAAGCATCAGTCCCGTTTCCTGCTCTGGAAAGCCTATTGCTACTGGTAGAGGTGGCTGTGGGATTGGATGACTGCCTATGTGATGTTGGAGATTTTTCAAATGATGAGGCTGAGCTAGATATCGATAATGGTTCCATGGAAGACGTGCTACTTTCGACAGTCGTGACTGAACTGGCAAAAGAGTGCCGCCGTATGGTAGAACTCGAGACCACGGGCTCGAGCTGTGGTTTCTGCAATAACATAGGATCTTGTATTGGCTGGCCATCGATTGCCATATCCTCTTCTGCCGAGGAACATAATAGGATGAATTGTGGATGTTGACTAACAACCGCGAGAAATGTTTCTCTAAATGATTATTTAATATTGTCATAATTATTAGAAGTGGTGAGCGGGATACATACGCATGAGTAAGTGCGACGAAAGTTTGAAGCATCGCATTATGCTCCTTGAGGCGCTCGTGGAGTTTCTTGACTGAGGATTTGTGCTGAACCCATTTCATACGGCGCACCACTGAAGTTTCGTACTCGGACAAATGTTGTATGCGGTTTTCGAGATGTTTCATAGTTTTCCCTGCGGCCTCAAGCGCATTTCTAGTGACTGATCCAGATATGCGAGGCATTGTTTGGCGACTTCGTAAGACTCGATCAAAGCCTTTAAGGGCTTCTGCAAAAACAGAGATATCATTTGACAGATCATCTAGTTCTGTGTCGCCGTCATTATAGGTCTGGATTATTAGTATAACAGAGCCGCTAGCTTGTATGAGGCTGGATAATGAAGCAAGCAATCCGATAACTGTTACCGGGTCCATTTTGGGTAGTATCACAGCGACAACAAATATAGCAGCTTGATATTTTGCGACGATTGTAAGAATCAACCCATAGAGTGCTAGGTCTTAAACGAAACGCAGAAGTTTAAATGCGCTAGTAATCTTCTGCATTCAAAGACCATCTTGAACTTTTTGAATAGATGGTGTGGAGGTGTAACGCTTGTTGTTGACAGAGCTAGCCCTCCTACTATACTCTCGGAACGGCAACTGCGACATACGAGTGGCTTCGGATAATAAGCAAATAACACGGGCTGCTTCAGTCGTATCAACTTGTAGCCAATCAAGGCAAGGTGGACTGTGCAGCCAATGCATGCACATTAGCCGCACGCACAAAAAGTGCCCCTGTGATTGGCTTCTAATTTTATCTCTAACATATGCTAATAATAACCTAGATCCCACAGAACTATTCGTCAATTTCATAGTTTCAAGCGACTACTATGTGGCATAAGCGCCTGCGGATGTCCGACCCCTGTGAATCCCTAACTGTACTTCGTACCTAGCACCAGATCTTTCTCTCACATCCCGAGCTACGAAGCACTACTGTAAGCACCGGGTGGGTTGGGCGAAAAAGTTTCATTTACGTTTATCTTCCACGACGGCGCAATTGTTGATTTCGATACATTTTTAAAACCCTTATCTATCTACTTGAACAGAAGAGCTATGGGTTCTATAGAATTGCCGGATTCGCTATCATCAGATCTTTGCCTCGTCCACCCCACAGCTGATGAATGCGTCACAATATGAGACAACAGCTCTGCTCCCTGGAAAGATTCGCTTACCGTTCCGCTCTATCTTGAAGAGTCTTTGTTTCTGACAACAGTCCTACTCGCAAAGGATGGCGGTATGACCACTTGGATCTTGGTAGATAAATAACCACCCTTCTGACCTTAAATCAAGTAGCCTCAGCTACTTGCTGACTTGCGATAAAAATCATTAGGTAGGTTAGAAATTGGTTTATATACCTAGGTACCTAGGTACCAGATTACTATTTCTATATCCAGGCCAGGTGTCGCCGAAATACAAGAGCGGGAATGGGAGCGCCGGAATACCATTTACCACTAATTGATCCTAGCGGTGCAGCTACTTCGCGGTTGTGATGATAATACATAATATTACACTAAGCCGGAGTGTCCACGTGATCGAACCCCAACACTTCTATGGGAAAAGGTGCAATTCTAGTATTTTCAGTACAAAATTAGCCGATACTTATTATAAGTTAGACCCCCCTGTATCTATCTAGGCTCTACGTCCGAAGAAAAGATATGCGGAATGAAATCACGTGGATGCACCAAAAGTCACCAAAAAGTTGCTTGTGCATTGCACGCCTGCCTTTTCATTCCGCCCACTTTTTCTCGGACGTAGAGCTAGGTACCTACACTACGGGTCTCATTTTCAACATTGTCCTCCATACTGCATCAGGCCCCTTATACACTCCAAATGAGCATAATGTCGCTCATTTTAGCCTATGCCGAACCATTTGACGTAGCCCGAATCGCAGAAATTCATCTGGCAGCGTTCGGCGCCAACGAGATGCTGCAGGCACAATTCCCTACCCCAGCCGTCCGCGCCGCACTTAAGACTAGTATTGAAAGGAAGGCGTTGGATGATATTAAGGACCCAAAGACAAGTGTGATGGTGGTTTGGGACGTGCTCCAGAGTGAAGAAATTTTGAATGTAGAGGGTGAGCTGAGGGGAACAGTACAGGTCCAGGATGGAAGAGACGCATATAAGAGGAAGGGGAAAATCATCAGTTTTGCAAAATGGAGTCATCCTATTGCGGAGGGAGAGGATTATATTGAGCCGCCATGGGTATGGCCTGAGGGTACAGCAACTGAGGTTTTGGACAACTGGTCGAGAAAATTAGAAGAGGCACAAGAGAGGGTGATTGGCCGAAAGCCATGTTATCGTAAGTATTGTTTTCCTTCGAGGATGAATGGCGGTCCCGAAACGCATCGTGCTATGTTACTTTCCGCTGTTACTATAAGGGACATGCTAGATGGGCCAATCTTGACTTGCTTTTCCTTATCAATTTGAGTAATGGACCTTCTCGCTTACTTGTGACTAGGCCTCAATTTTATCGGCACCGACCCCCTATATGAAAGGCGCGGTGCCGCATCTTTGCTATTACAATGGGGGCTAGAGCAGTGTAGGCGGAATAACAGTCCTATATATTTAGAAAGTACTATACAGGCGGTGCGGATGTACGAGCGAAGCGGCTTCATAGCGAGAGAGAAAATATCTCTAGCACTAGAGACTATCGGGCGGAACGGGGAACCAGAAATCTATACAGAGATCGGGCTTCTTTATAGACCTTAAAATATTTAATTATGAAAAGACGTGTGTATAACCGTGCATTTAGTATTTCACGTTGCTAGACGTCGTCGCGGGGTATTGTCGAAAGGAGGTTATAGCATAGAGCCAAGTCTATATTTAAAGCTGTTAGGTTGTTCGCAGAGTAAGACGGCAAATACTTTTGTTTCGGTTGGGTTGTATGAGAATTTGAAGGGCGCGGGGATTTGTGGGTTATGCTATAAATACTGGTTATAAGTAACAGCTTTTTATAGAGGTTGAGAAATAGAGGCATGAGATGTGTGCTTATGTTTCGGAAATAGAAATAACTGTCTAGCTATCTACACGAGACTCGCAAGGAATATCGATGATGGGAAATAGAGGTTAATTAAGAGGGCTTTGAAGTGTGGAAAGATGGAGACCAAGGCGCTGCTACAGATTTGATTGCTGCTTTGATCCCCCTTGATGGCGAGATTTTGTCCGCTTCTGTTTTTCTAAGTATGAGAACAGCGGCTAACCAAAACGGAACAGAAGAGTAGGAGGTATGCAAGCCGCCCGCATTTGCTGTTAACATCGAGATTAAGAAGAAGCTTTGGATGTTAAGTGAGATGTTTATAAGAAAGAAAATCCGGCGCATATTAGAGGAAGGACTAAGATTAGATGAAAATTTGTCAAAAGCTTCGTTATATCATAATAAACCATAAGGAGAATCGAACGGCGATGAATATTAGGCATATAGACGGTGCAAACGTTGATTGCATACCTAAAAAGTACATGTAAATCTATACATGTGCTGATCATCAATTAGTAAACTTTAGACCTACTAACTTTCCTGATGATCATCCAAAGGCTAATTCTCAGGATACTATTTCTTCGATACAGCATCAAGTACCACGACAGCCTTTGGCTTTATAGATTTATTGTCCTGAAGAGCCTCTTCATATCTTTCATCTGAAGTCTAACCATCTGCACTAACCTCCACCCGAACACGGAATTTCTCCACCTATACATTAATATGATATTGCTCGGCTTCTATACTTAGGTACTTCGCTACTTCCACGTTTGAAAAGTCTATCGGTGCGGCGGGGCGGTTCCCCTTGCTTGCAGCAAGTATTGATCAGTTCTGGAGGAGAAACAGGTTGTGCTGAAAAGGCCGATTGTATGCCTAACTTAAGCCATAAATTGCTAATACCAAATATAATAAAAAGCTCTGATAGCTCAAATAGTTTCACTAGCAGATATCCATTTTCAATGTTTCCTTCAGATACACTGGCATCTTATATGCCGGTTCCAACGGCATCCATCCTCCCTCGATTAACTCTGCATTTATGCAGGAATAATCTTCCAGCTTCTCATTCAACCCCAGCGCTTTATCCGTTACATCCTCAATACTCTCAATCCACTCCTCTGCCTAATTCCCTACTTATCTTTTCCCTTATCCCAATCTGGATACTTCTATAAGCCAAGACCTCGAGACCCAGTCCTCGCTCAGGATCCCACTGGACTCTCACAGGCCGTGCCTTCTCCTCTTCGCTCAAAGCCGCACCATGACATACAACTGCTTATGCAAGTAGATTATGAAAGTTCTCGTGGGTGATCCTGAGCGCGAGGATGTGAGATTGTCTCGCGTCTTTGGTGGAGTAGCCAGAGCGGTACATCATCCAGCACCAGTCTGGCTTGATCCAGGTCGTTCTCGTGAATGAGAAATCGGGGCAGGCTTGGAGTTTCTTGGGAGGCAAAAGCTTCTTCTGCAGTCGAGGCCGAATAAGCTTGGTAGACTGTGATTTTGCGGTCATCGTATGAGGCGTGTATTTGCTCGTAGGGGTTTGGTGATGGCTCCGCCATTGATATGTATGTGTTGGGACCTGGTGATGATAATTTCTTTTCCGGTGCAATTTGTAATTTGCAAGGAGTCGAGTGATATGGAAGCTGATATAGTCACTTTGATAAACTGAGAGTTTTGAAAGGATTGGGGCACTCGCCGAAATGTAGGCTTGGTATGAACTCAGCTCAGTCACAGATTTCCAATGCCAATTGACTCTTTTCAACAATTGAGTAGAACGCAACTTTAGAGAATCAACTCATGATATAGGATAAGAATCAGATAATTTATCGATGCAGCTAGATTCATTCATCACTGATAATGGGATAATATGTACTTCTTCCTGCAGTGAGACAGTTATCTCGCGGTTGATCTCTATGCAAAAGCCCCCGTCATTCAAAATAGAAGGGACAGACACTGCGAGCAGCAAAGGCTGCTGCCACCATTAAATGTGTCTAGGATATGTTCCTTGCGTGTATTCTTCGCCGACCTAGGGCTGCAACTCGAGGGTCCATAAGCTGACGGCTTTGCTGACGCCAAAGCCAGAGATATTCTCGGCTCTCTTTCCAGCTGGCGAAGTGCAGAGGTCGGGAATAGGAATATTTGAGGGGCTTAACATCCTTTCTTTCCGTGAAGCTCGCCGGAGAAAAGAGCAACGTTTGTTCCTGAGTTCGCCCGGCATAGCAATAAAACGTTGAAAAAATACAGATGGTAATTGAGAGCGTGCATATAGCCTAAAACTGTTCGCGGGTGCTGGCATCTACATTATGCTCAAAATATTGCGACTTCGTAAGGGATTCGAAAGAGAGCTCGAAAGAGAGTATTTGAGTGGACAGAGACCGCTTGGTTACCTGACTCCTTTATCTCGAAAGCGGAGACGAATGGAAATAATTACAGAGCGCAATGAGTTACAGTAAACACCAATAGAAATACAAAGAGAGGTCTTAGAGTACATAAACATTATCTCCAAGCTTCGTAAATAAAGGTGTTGCGAATAAACAGTTGTAAACATTTATTCGTCGCAGGGATGATGAGGTGAGGGGTGAGGTTAAAAAAGCTGCAAAATAAACCTCGAAAAAGTTTTATTTCCAAACAAGCTATAGTACTATCAACATCCCGACATCCCAGCATCCCAACACTACAATCCTCTGAAATGCCTCTCGATACATCAACATACTCACTCGCGCTCCTTCGACTCGATGGACGGCGTTGGAATGAATTGCGCCGTCTCAATGCGCAAATCAGCACGCAAGCCGCGGCCGACGGCTCCTCGTACCTCGAGATGGGCAACACAAAGGTCATCTGCACCGTGACGGGACCCGCGGAGCTAAAGAGTACGGGAGGAGCACGAGCTGGGGGTGATAAGGCGGATGTCAGGGTCGAGATCAGTATTGCGGGATTCAGTGGTGTGGATAGAAAGAAGAGGGGGAGGAATGATAAGTTAGTACCCCGCCCTGCCCTGCTCTGCCCGTTCTGGTGCGAGCACAAGATATATATATCGAATTGGGATTGTGATTAGAGATGATATGAGACGATTCTAATATGGTGGCACAAACAGACGTGTATCAGAAATGCAAACGACCATCTCCAACGCCTTTGCCCAATCCCTCTTCACCAACCTCTACCCGCACTCCTCCATCTCCCTCTCCCTGCATATCCTGTCCCAAGACGGTTCTCTCCTCGCCGCATGCCTCAATGCCTGCACCCTTGCCCTTATTGATGCCGGTGTGCCGATGCGCGATTATATCTGTGCCTGCACCGCGGGTAGCACGTCGAGTTATAGCAGTAATGATGAACAAGCGGATCCATTGCTAGATTTGAATGGTATAGAGGAGCAAGAGTTGCCGTTTCTGACAGTTGGAACCCTGGGGAATAGTGATAAGGTCAGTGTGTTGGTTATGGAGACAAGGGTGCAGGTTGGCAGGTTGGAGGGTATGTTGGCGGTGGGCGTGGATGGGTGCAAGCAAGTCAGGGAGATTCTGGATCAGGTTGTAAGGAAAAGGGGTGTGAAGATATTAGAGGGAAGTCAATTATGATTGCATATAGACGCATGGATCTGTGATGGGCATGATACCCTGGTGTTTGGCGTTATAAAAAGATACATCAATGTCACGATTACGAGGAAGTCCTTTTTTAGAATTGTTTCCCAATATACTTTTCCAGGTTACACATCTGTTAATGTACACCCAATGACCAAACCGGCAGTAGAAATAAGAGTTCCTTACTCACAGCTCCTCGTGAACAGTTGCCTTGGGCTTCTCCTCGGAAACTGTTTCTTCCTTAACCTCCTCCACGGTAATGGTCTTTTGTTCCGCGGGCTCTTCAATAGTCACTGTCTCTCCAGCAGGCTCAGGTGTCTCTGGAGTTGGCTCCGCCTCTTCCACTTCTTCCGGAATCAATCCATCAGGCAGTTTTTGCTTAGCGCCTTCTCCCAGCCTAATAGCCTCAATCCAGTTCTCAAGTGCTTCCTCCGTAACATCCTTCTCCGATAGGGTACCCTCTGCCTTTGGCAACTGCTTCCACCATCCCCGACGCCCATTCACAGCAACCAATTCGGTATCAGCTTTGAGATTGAGATAATCTTTAATGGCCCCGTATGCTGAGTTGGTTGGTGCCACGACGTAGAATGGGAAGAGCTTTCTCTTGTGCTGCTTATACTTGTGGGCAAGTTCAGACAATGCACCGACCGCACTGGAGGCCAGCTCGTCTGGGGTATCTGAGAGAAGGGTCAGAATACATGTTCCGGTTCGGGGACCTAAACACTCTTTGCGTAGCTCTTCTTCTGTGATAAGAAGGGAAATTGGTGGAGCAGGATCCTGGATGATGATGGGCTTCTGGGTGTCAACTTTAGGATCAGGTGATTCTGTTGCCTCCTCTTCGAGAACTTCCTCGGTAGCACTGGCGGCGGCGGCTGTTCCCTCCTCGGAAGCTTGAGATGCTGATGCAGACTTGAAGGCCTCCTCCTTCGATGCCTTCTTGGAAGATTTGGATTTCGGAAGCTTGACCTTTGCTGGAGAGGGGTCTGGGTTGGGTGTTGCAGCTTGGGAGAGGAATTTCACAATATCATCCTTCTTCAGCTCACCATCGTACACAATGCCCTCAGCTGCCTCTTTTCCACCTGGGAGGAGGAGAAGTGTTGGGAACTTGGTGATTCCGAATAACTCGACCGATGCCTTCTCTTTATCTCTGATCTGTGCCACACTAACGCTACCCTTGAATTCAATAGCAATAGCCTTCATCAATGCGCTTGTCTTTCCCTTGTCCGTGAATAGAATAGCCTTTGGTGTCTCCTTTGCTCCGTCCAACCATGCCTCCAGCCCCTTATCATCTACCTTCTTGACATTATTCGGGATCTTGTCGATAACCGCATCAACGATTCCCTTTGCAGTTCTCGGTCCCTGGTAATCTTCGACGATGGGCTTTCCGGGTTTGTTGCCAGGCTTGACAATCTTCAATGTTGGGAAGCCTTGTACTCCAAAGCCGCCGCAGAACTGCTTGTTGGATTCTTCGTCACAGTCGACAGCTGCCACCTTGGCAAGACCTGCCAGACTCTTCGCAGCCTTTTCATATGCGGGTTGGAGGTTCTTGCAGTGGCCACACCACGGAGCGTAGAATTCGACGATCTGCGGGGTAGGTGGGTTGGTTAGTAGATGAAAGAGGGGCGGGTGATGGATGGATGGAATGTGCACAACGTACAGAGGTGTAGTTGGATTTTGCAATAAGACGGTCGTAATTCTTGCCGTCAATCTGGATGACTGGAGAGTTCTTGGTGTAGAGACCAGCGTTGACGGGTAGTGCAGCTAGCAGGGCAACGGCTGCAAGAGAGATGGAGGTAGTATGAACCATTTTGTAGTGTAGATCCTCAGTAATGTATTGTACTGTGAGAAGGGTATCTGTCGTGAGACTACTATTAAAGCTGTAGCAGCTACGGGTGAGATCACAACATGAATTTATAGGAGAATAGAAGGATGCTGTTGGTGTTGACAAGCTGTCCTGTTGTCCTCCGTGTGAAAAGGCCACCTTTGATGACTTGCGCCAAAATCCGGGGAAAGGACGCTACTGTACTGGAAACTCACCCGGTTACAGGGGTATTTACAGGGGATAGCTTCTGGACTTTAGTGGCTCCTCTAGGATATTCAGGCCATTTCCAGGCCATTTTACCGCTCGTCTCAGTGTTGATCGCAGCGTCCCGCGCGTCATAGGCAACCGCCACAATCTCACCCCCTCGTTTGTGTAATAGCTTCAGCTTCAGTTCCAGAGCTCCGGCTACTGTCACTTCTTCTACATCAACCCTCCAACCCCCCCCCCCCCCTCATCTCTAAATACACAATGGCTGCCCATGTCCCCGCCAAATTGAAGGCGGCAGACCTCACAAGATTCATCGTCCGCGCATCACAGCTCGAGAGTGCAAAGCCTGTGATAGCATATTGGTGTAAGTACCTGCTTCCCCCTACCAATAGACAAATACTCATCCCCCAAGGCGAATACTGGATTGTCAATCAAATCCTCACCAAAGGCCTACACAATGGCGATGCCGAAACCCTCGAATATACCACGACTTTGATGGATAAGCTGGAACAGGTACCTATACCTACCAATAACAATCCGATGGCATCTTAGCACATGCTGAGCAATCTACCAGATCAAAGCCGATAATGCCGGAAACGATGCCATTATAGACGACGTTGCTGGACAAGCATATGTGGAACAATTCGCCTTGGAGACTTTCCAGAGAGCAGACAGAGCCGTACAAGCAGACAAGGTTACAAAGTGAGCAGGCACACATATTTGATAGTGAGACAACTGGAACATCTTCTGACTGGACCCCAGGCAAACCGCAGACACCTTCCAGGCTGCTTCGACCTTCTTCGAGCTCATCAATATCTGGGTCGCACCAGACGCCGAAACCCTGGCCAAGATAAAATATTCCAAATGGAATGCTGTTCGGATAGTGAGGGCCTTGAAAGAAGGAAAGGATCCAAACGAGTCGAACCCAAAGCCCGAACCAACCCCAGAAGAATCTCTACCAGCATTAGATCCCAACGATCCAGAAGTACAAGGATTTGGAGAGCCTACTAGGCCGAGACAGGCTTCTGTTGAAGATGTCCCAGACGAAGCCGATCAAATAGAGGCACGGCTTGCGAGACAGTCTTCAATCGACAAATCTTTACACCCTTCAGCGCGTGGATCTCCAGGTGTTGGTGGTTCCCCAGCCTTTGACCCCTATCCGCGGGACGGGTTCCCGTATACCGCTACCCAGGACGACAATGTCTCGCCCCTAGAATCGTCCCCCCATGGCAGAATTGGTTCTGTCGGTGGTGGATACTTCCCAGAAGTCCCGACGTTCACATCAGAAGTTCGAGGCTCTACGCTTCCTGCAGCTCCTCTTGATGATGTCCTCGACCTCGGACTGCCCGATCAACCATCGAATGCACCCGGCACCAAGCCCTCTGCAGACTTGGAGTCTTTCCCGCCCCCGACAATGAGTGACCAGTCTCCCCCTCCGTCGCCACAAGAATTTTACCGCCCAGGCTCCCCACAAGCACCCTCGCATCCACCTCCACCCAAGCAACACTACCCGCCCCCTCCTGTTCCTACGTTCCACCAAGCTCCTCCACCACAGCAGTTCAACCCAGTGCCCTCACCAAACCCAGCGACAATTCCTGTAGCAGTTCAACCTCGAACTAATAAACTGAACACCGACGACATTTCTGTTGCCAAAGCGCAGAAGCATGCCAGATGGGCCATTTCCGCCTTGAACTTTGAGGATGCAGAAACTGCAGTCAAAGAGTTGAGGGCAGCGTTGCAAACGTTAGGTGCAGTATGATTTGGAGGGCATTAGTTGGATTGTATATTGTATTTCTTAGGTGGCGGCTTGTCGAATACCCTGTAATTAAGTTCACCTAAAACCTCTCCAATTGCAATAGCCATGACACAGATATCCAACATCCGTATAGCTTCTCGCCATTTATAGTCTATTCTGGAATATATATGCTGCTGAAAAAGCTAAAATGAAAAAAGAATAATAACTAAAAAGGCAGAGAGCTTTACTACCTATGATATGCATCCAGTCTTGGGGGGGGGGGGGGGGGGAATAGTGCTGTTTACAACCTGCTAATTGCATGCCCATTCACTCACTTCCAACCTGATCCTTAAACTCAAACACCATATCCAGATCTCTCCATTTCTCTCTCTTGATATTCTTGAATAGTAATTCAGCCACGACGCCCTGCCCAGGGATCTCCTTAATCTCATCCGTCTCAACCAAGCCGACGCTCTTCGTCATTGCTCTCATCGAGGTATTATATTTCATGGTACCTGCCTCAATAATATCCGCATCCACTTCATTACTCAACCGCAGCAAGACCTGCATGAGCATCTTTCCCAGTCCTTTCCCTCGGACTTCCGGGCTTAGTCTGATACCGATGTTTGCGACACTCGGCTTCTCGTCGGGGGCCGTGATCTCAAATACCCCTCCCCAACCTACGAACTTGCCCTCTAAGGACATGAATACGTCGAGAGCGTGGTGTCGGGTCCGGGACTCAGCGTACATCTTCTGCATTCTTTCGCCGGGAATGGGCGCTGGAGCTTGAGGCTCGGCAGGAGGGCCTTCGACGCTCTTTGGGGCCGGTGGGCTAACTGCTCCTTCTGCGAAGCGTATAAATGCGGCTGTCTCGCCGGGTGTCAAGCGGATGAATTTAAGGTTTGGCTCTGGGCGAGAGGGAAGGGTAATGGTCCCGTCCTTGGTAAAGAATCTATCGTCTGTTTGGAAACGTGTCATGGTTTTTTTTTCTAATTGTCTTGTTTCTTGAAATAGAATAGAAGTTGAAAACAGATTCATAGATAATAACTTATGTTGGACTACTACGGTTCTGACTGCTGGATTTAGCAGCTTTTATCGCTGTGTTATGCAGGCTCGACCGCTCGTGTTGGACTTAGCTGCTTATATAAGTGTCTGTGGAATCAATCTCTTTATTACGCTACTCTGGCCTTCTAAGAATACACACAATTATATGCCCATCACTTCTATACTAGCTTTGACACCAATCATCGTCCTCTCTATGACCAGCCCAGCATTGTCTAACAGCTCGCTTGAACAATTGACCCTCACTTAACGTGCTTCTGCTGCCATGAAGCTAGAGATAGCTCTAATTATATATTATACTTAGTATATAAATGCTTTATAGTATAAAGAAGAGGTGTATAGAATTTAAAAATAATCTATAGATCTATTCTTAAGTTATTAGAATCTAAAGTGGGAGGTCTCTAAGTGGCGGTGAGCTAAGCGAGGTGGCCGAAATGGGGGGGTGGCCGAAATGGGACTTATGGGACATGTTGAAAGAGACCGAGGCTGTGATGGCGGCAACTAAGAAAATGCCCATCCAGGGGCGTTGCTGCTCTTGAAGCTGGGTCTTGCTTGAATGTCCAAGAAGATTCCTCATGCATTGCAATCGTTGAAAGAAAATTGCTGGGGGGAAGTAATGCTTATTTTCCGGTGCCATTCCAGCTCTAAGAGATGTAGTAACCGGGCTGTTCCGTTGCACCATTCATGTCTCGACACTACCATTATCCGGATAACCAGTTGTATTTCCTGAAGCGAATACCATCACAATATGCAAAGTGCGATTAGAAGAGAAAAATCCTATCCGGTGAGCCTGGTGGCTTAGATGTTGGGTGGCTGAATATATGAAACATGGGGCATTGCCTTTGAGGCAAAGCGAATTCGATTGGTGGAAAGCAGTTGGCGGTCATGTGATGGGCCGCTCTCGGATTTCACTATGTGCTTGAAAGCAACCGAATCAGCCTAGCCCTCAAAGGCTCCAGGCAGGTAAATCATGCATTGTATCAAGGAGAAGCTATATAATCCGATGCGGCGTGAAGAATCATGTTCTCTCACTATCTTCAACACCACAATCCAACTCTACTCTACTCAACTCCATCAACATCAAAAAGGCAATAATGATGATCAAAAACAAATCCGTTGTCGTTCCAGAAGTCGAAAAGATCATCAACTACCAGTGCAATAATCCTGAATTGTGTTGGGAGGCGCTTCAAGGCAAACAGCCAGGGAAATACCCCGAGGGAAACAAACGCCTGGCAATGATCGGAGATAAATCGATGGCGCACGCTCAGTTGAAGGAATGGTATGGTACAGGAACAAGCACAGGTATGTATATTAAAGGACTAGGATTACGCTGGAAAGTTCGCTAACTGGCCGCAGAGGCTGGCACCATGATTGTATGCACCTTAGGCGCAAACTCGCACCTTATTAGGCGTGGGAAGCAGCTTGGCCTGGACAAATTCATCAATCCAAGCCCTTCCCAGAAAGGAGTTGTGAACGACAGCTTGGTTGCTGATACGGTGGAGGCACTGATCGGTGCCGTCGAGATGGATGGGGCGACGAAGGAAGAATTGGAGGAGGTTATGAGAAGACTCGGCGTTCTTTGAGGGATCAAGACACTAGCGACACGGATCCCGCGGTTTTTATGGCCTCGTCCGCAACCTCTTATCAAAATAACTCGAGCTCGGAAGTGTGGAAGGGTCCTTCAGCTTTGACAAACTACCATGCTCAACACAAGGAAGCTTTTCAGAGCCCACGTGAACATCTGCGCCGACTTTGAGCTATCTTCAAAAAGACATCGACGTTGCTTGGAAGAGAATGATGGTAAATGGTATGGAACGATCAGCTCGGAATCATTTTTGACTTTTGGTATGTTTATTGCCTGTTGCATCACGATATAGAATGCTTTCTTGGCGTAAATTGGGCAGCTTTGCCGCTTCATAACAATGATGTACATAATCCTTAGATGAAATCCATATTTATCACTGACTCTAGTCGTATGAGGGATAGAATCATGTGCTTGTAGATGGGCGAGGAGAGGAGTGCGATCTAGAAGAGAGGTTAGGAATATGGGCGCTTCCTCATTTTAAGACCTCTAGAGGGATCCTGGGCTGGGGTCGTTAGTATTAGCGCTCTAGATAGGGTGGTTGAAACTAAAAGCCGCTTGGTCGGTATTTGTGCTCCACAGCAAAATAAACGAACTCTTGTCTGGAGATACTCGAACCTCGCTCTCTTTATAACTCATATAGTGTTTTACGACTGTCTCCACAAAAGAAGAAACCTCATCCTCCTACTCCTCCCTCGCAAAGAGGCCCAAAATCAACTGTCTCCCACAGGCAGCCGCAACATCAAGTGCACTAAGCCCCTTCTTATTTTCCTTTCGAGGATCTACCCCTCGCGCAACCAACTCCTTGAACAAAACCACACCCTCAGGCTCAGTCATTTCAAGCCCATCCTCTTCATCTTCCTCTCTTCCCGCCACAGCATGTAGCAGCGTGTCCCCATCAAGATTCACCGCAAATACGTCATGCTCATCGAACATTTTCCGAATGTCTTCCTCGGCAGGTGCTTCGATGGTTTGCATATCGCAGCGGTGTTTGATCTTCCTGACATACGGAAACAGAGACGTATCCCCATTGTCATCGCGACTATTGCGTTCACAACCGCCGTCGACGAACCGCTGGTACAGGTTGCTGAATTCGGTGAGATACTTAGTCTTATCGCCGGTCTGATAGACATATTCGTCATACTCGGGCCCATTATTAGGACTGAATTGTATCAGTAGCGGGGAGAGCAAGTTCAACGCCGTTCTGCCATCTGGGCCTTTGTTCAGAGGATCTGCACCCGCAGATAACAACTCGTTGGCCAATTTCAGACATGGTTTCCGATTAGGTTGGTTTAGAGCGTAATACAGCGAACCGATCCCTGCGTTATTGGTAGCAAGAACGGAGGCGCCCTTGGCTAACAGTAATGTGACAGTCTTCTCAAGTCCAGATTCAGCCGCGAGGTGAAGAGCTGTTGAACCAGCGTTGTCTTTGGCATGAATGTTTGCGCCGCCGAGAATCAAAACTTGTGGCGTGGACTCATCTTCTGTCTCGCGATAGAAGTTCTCGTCCGGAGAGCACGCCGAGAGTAGCGGAGTACGTCCTTTAATATCTTGTATTTCAAGATCAGTCCCAACTTTAATGATGGGTTCAATGATGCCGTGACTTTGAGCGATCAGATGTAAAACGGCTCTCCAGAGCTCGTGGAAAGGGACACTGCCTACGAGAGGATGCTGCTCAATGAGACTTTTCAGTCTCCCTTGCAGGGATATGCTATGATCCAGAAGTTGATACAAGCAATCTCGAACCAGATTCTGGGGCTCACTATTCGATTTGATAATGCGCCGGGAAAAGAAAAATAAAACGGGTGTAGTCTCGTTCTTCAGGGCCTGGATAATATTGGCAGCGACAACCGATTTGCCGCTGCCAGGGATTCCTTGGACCCATAAGGAGCCAATTGCATCATCGTGCCATTTTTTATATTAATCTGTCTCAAAAAGCCAATATCCAGTGCCTGCAACATGCGCGTTGAGATGTTTTCGATATTCGCTGCCCTCAGATTCAAACTCCGTTGGGGACAACCATGTGCGAATTTTGTCAAGGTCCTCAGGAGTCACTAGAAACTTTAGTTCTGGCTGTAATCAGAGCAGCAAAGGGCTTCTACCTTGAGGAATGGTGTCCTCGTCTTGCTCTGATCTACTATCTTCTGCATATAGTCAGTTGGTGGAGGATGCGTTCGGATAGCGGTGAAGCTCACCATGCCTCTCGACAAGTACGAAATCATCGTTGTCCGGATGTGCCATCGACATAGCTGATGATTTTACAAAGAACGAAGTATATGACAAATGTTGATGGAAGTCGGCTTCATTAACATCGTGATGGCACTAGCTCCTTGTTGCCTGAATGCGCTGCAGTGGGGCTACTCTTTACCATCGGGGAAAGATCAGTGGTTCTAAACACATCACGAGTCAAAATGTAATGTTGCTACGTACAGGGTCATTGCATTGCAATAATTCTCATCGACCATAAAATCGGAATAATGATTGAGGTAGCAGAGGGTTTGTTATCACGTCCGGAGCACTTGGGGAAAGGTCCTAAGATAAAAGAATATAGCCCTAAAGTTCAAAGAAACTTAGAGAAGAAAAGACTACAGTCCAGGAGTTTCACAAATGTTTCCAGTGCTTAATATTATTAATTAACCTAGTCAGAATATACTACATCTTACTTAGCCACGATTTTAGGCCCGATCACGTGTGTGGGGTACAATGCTGTCACGGATCAGAGCATCGGTCAGAGCTCGTCTGTACGCGGTGGCAATAGCACAAGTCTCGAGCTCAAATAGAGCAAGATGCCTCAAGGGAGGAGAAGAGCACGATCCTCGGCTCCTATTAGGACGTCCGGGACTTCGAGGCTGGAGGAGAGTGCGGTAGGTATTGTACCGGGATGCTGGAGGTTTTGAACAGGAGGCTTAGGCGGGGAGATAGGAACATTGCTTCATAAAGTTTCTATCATACGCTTTTAGAATGGGCTGTTTCTCGCACAGGACAAAAGAACCCTCATGAAATCCGCAATGTTCAAAGTCAGATTGAACATTTATCGATTTCTACTCGGCATTTGGGTCCCCTTTCTCCATCGCTAGCTTCTATCGCCAGCATACTGTAACAAAGCATTTAACATGCAACGCAAGTCACTTTATAAGTCTGTGGGATCGCACAAACCTTTAACCCCCCACATTCACACCCCAACGCTTTCATGACAGGTTATTCGCCACGCGAAATGGGCGTGGCTCAGCCTCGCGACAAAACACCTGTCTTTCGCAACATTCAAACCTTAATCACTCATAGAACACGACGATCCTGGAGCTGCGATAGCCAACTTCAATGTCGATTACCTTCGGAAGCGTTGGGGATATCATAGCGGTCGGGCAGATCGCATGGTCCTTGGCCAAGTCCTTGACCGACTCGAAGGGTTCCGCGAAGGAGTATCAAGGCCTGGTCAAGGAGCTGAGAGCGTTTGAACGAGCAGTATTACAAGTGAGCCCTCAATCTATTCGCAGAATGTAATTGAAGGAGTCTGACGGGTGTCTCACAGATTGTTGCGCTCTGGCAGAACTACGACAGTCCTGATGTGGTGACGACGGATGTTACGAAAGATTGGCTGGACGCATTACGCGCTTTCAAAGAAAAGGTTGATAGGAAATATGGCAGGTGCTTGGCGAGCTCAGGATCTGGGAATTGGGTGAAGGATGCGTCGAAGAAGGTGCTTTGGTTAAAGGAGAAGGAGGACATTTTGCATCTGAGGAGCAAGTTGACCTCGGCGAGTGATACTATCACTATGTTGACACTTTCAGCAATGGGGTTTGTTACTATCCCTTTCTCAAATTGTGGTTTTGACACGCGATAGTAAATCGAATAAATTGGCTGAAGGGGACATCAAATTTCGAGTTCGCGCAGTCCATCTGATGTTGGAAGATGCCAAAAAGCGGGCTGAACAACAGGCCGTGCAGCTCAAAGCAATAGACGAGAAGATTGAGGCGCAGTCGAAGACTTCGGATCTTATCTTAAGTAATGTCAAGAGTAGCATTGTATCTCTGTAAGTATTGGAAGATCTCAGTCTAAGATTGAATGTAACTGATCTTTCGCGCTAGGACGCAGGTTCATTCTATGACTATCGATATCAAAAACATACTATGTCTATTCCAAAGCCATATGACATTACAGCAATCTACTCCTCGAGGAATCGGGACAGGCTGGCAGTATGATCCTGTAACTTTGGAGGATGCGCTTGGTTTTCGGCACCTTATTCCCCTGGACGTAGTGACCTCTTGGAAAGTAAGCATGACTAATTTTGAGTCAATTCTTGTGGACTAATTCCTAATTTAGATTCTCGATGTGATTCTCTTAGAGCGTTTTGAGCAACGTCCTGGATACCAGAAAATCCTGAAGGGTGAGTTTGCGATCGAAGAAGGTATCACTGGACGCGATATTAGCCGAGAGAATGAGTTCAAGATGTGCTTCCGTCCAGGCCAGAAGATTGAAATGAGTATGATCTTCTCCGACGTTGATGCGAACAGCAATCATTGCCCTCGTTGTCGTACAAAATCGGAGGCTTCTACTGAAGCTAGAACTCAATGGTGAGTAACATGAAGGAGGGTTGGTGTCTCAAGCTCAGACGCGAATCAGTTAATTCGTTTCAATGATACAAAAGAGGACTGTCGGTGATTATATACAGAAGCTGATACCTTTGTAGTACCTCTTGCCAAATGTGGTTTCAAAGACTCGTGGAGATTGATGATAAGTCTGATCCTGAACCAACCCTAGAGCCTACTAAACGACCCCCGGCTGCTGTTCATAACAGCGCCAAAATCAAGAAGCCGAAGTTCGTTGTCTTAACGCCAGCAGACTTTCAGAGAGTCCGGTTGATGAGCATACTACGACCTAAGGAGCAGAAGGCAGAGGAGTTGCTCCAAAACCAAGGCATGAAGGCGCGTCTAGAGCAGAATAGTATGCCCATGCCCCGTACGGATGTGCTAGATTGGCCGGGCAGTCAGCCTGGTGGAGGCGGTGATTTCTATGCCATGCGAGAGCACCAAATGCAGTTTATGCCCAGAAGACCAAAGGATAGGAAGAGATTCATGAAGCCGCCTCAAGGGCGAGATAGTATGCCCATGCCCCGTAGGGCCCGTAGGGATGTGCTAGATTGGCCGGGCGGTCAGCCTGGTGAAGGCGATGATTTCTATGCCATGGGAAAGCACCTAATGCAATCTATTGTGGTGGGGTTGGTGTTGGACAATGCTGGTCATAGAGGGCGTCATAGAGAGGACGATAAATAGGATCAGAGCTAGCATAAACGTGATAGATAGATAATTATATATATTTAGTAAAGATAAGCTAAGTATATATAAAGAGTTTTATCCTATAGAGGCTTATATAAGCAGCTTAGTCCGACAGTTGGGGTTGAAACAAGTTGTTATGTAAAATGGGGTAAGCAGCTAGTAAAATATCGTACTCTATGAAATCGGACATTTCTATAGACTTAAACCACTATTCATTCTATAATATACTCTTTTATATAGATTATTTAATATATATATTTATATAATAATAAAACTATAAGTTAGATCCTAGCCTAGAGTCCGCGGTTGTATTGACCCTCCACACTATGCTTAAACTACCGCCAATGAGTTGGATGTAGATGATGCTGTGCGGGAGGGAGTGGATGCGCGCTAGTTGCCCGGCGCTGGTAGCGGTGAAGAAGGTCCAGCTAAAGGAGACAAGGGTTATAAAGGTTGCTGTTGCATTTACTGCAGACTATGAAGATACAGGTTAGCACTCCTTTGATCTTCAAATGTTTAGTGCGGAATTATTAGTAAGTCGTCTAATTGAAGGGAATTTGAGTACTTCATGAGCTTTGCAGTGTGCAACGACTTGATCCGCTGTCCAACTGGGAGGTGAAGGAGGCAGGAATCCTAAACCAGGAAGAAAAGATAGAAGACAAGAGTCAGAATTCCGCATGAGGCCCCGAACTTGTTCAAGTAAAGTGTTATGGGTCGTTGAAAAAGTTGTCATAATGACGGCAGTGTCAACATCGATCAATTACTTTGATGAGGAACATGGAATCAGGACGAGATTTTATAAGACAATATCGATCTGATAGGCAATTCGCTTCCGTTGTCGTGGTTAGACCACATGATTTACGTAATCACTTTAGGCGATACGTGCAGGCATAGCGAAGTATAATGAATCATTAATTACCTTTAATAGGCTAGTATGGTTACAGGATGCTACCTTACGCGATAAGTAGAGTTTGGAGGGGGACAAAGGTCGGGTCGTGATCAAATAATTACTTAAAATCCGAAAAGGGGTACTACTATAATTTGCCCTGGAGGATAGAATAATTGATGTCTATTTCCAGGGCCCCTACCAGAGCTGATTTAGCATGTTAATCATCTTTCACTACCTAGGTAGGTAACGTATCTCACGCGTGTTTAAAATTATTTGCTGCCAAACTAGTAGTAATAAGCTCCAAAATTTTAGAGGCTTAAGCGAGACTGGAAAGGGGTTAGAAAGTCACCCTACACTGCTTCATCCTCAATCTCTAACCCTCCGACCTTGAACGTTTTTCCTTTTCGATCCTCATAATTATTATGATCATGATAATTCTTCACTCTAGTCCACCGAATTAGCAGGGGTTCTTCCTGAACTCTTTTCATAGCAGAGAGCTAGGCTCTTGACAAACCAGGAACTAGCAGTTGATATGCAAAATTTTACATACCTCTCCCTCACATACTGTAGCCCTGTAACCCTCTCCCTCGTTACTTCTCCTTCATCCTCCTTAATCATACCCAATCTGCTCAACAACGGCGACGGCGCAGGCGCAATATCGACCTCGTCCCCCGGTCTCACAAAATAAAACAAACCAAGTCTATGAATATGATCTTGATCTGCCGGAGGCCTAGTAACCCTATGAGTCGTAGACTTCAGATACCCCGCAGACCAAAATTGCATCGCATCTCCAACATTACAAATTATTCCTCCATCAACAGGGGGGATGTATTTCCAACCCGCCTCTTTAGTTTTGATTTGCAGACCTGCTACACTTTGGCTCCAGAGCAGTGTCAGGGAACCGAAATCTGTGTGAGCGCGTGACCAGCTGTTATTGACAAGGGCATCTTGGGCGATGGAACGTGGCCGGTAGATCATGTAGCGAAGATGGTCTTCGGATTTTGAAGAGTATAAGTGTTTGGAGGAGAAATAATCAGGTGGAAGTTCCAGGATTAGCGCGAAGAGGGTGAAGATTTTAGAGGCTAGTGCGAGGGATCGCTTGGAAATGTATTAGTCGATACCAGAATTGAAATACCTTGTAGTTCCTTACTCTTGAGAAATCTTCGATCTCTGCTAGGTACGGGTTAAAGAATTCGTGGCGTGGTTCGCTTGCAAGCTCTGGTATGAACTTTGCGATGTTGACCTTTCCACAATAGATTCAGTGTTGAGATTGAAGCTTGAGGGAGTGCTTGAACTTACGCTCTCTACGTTATCTAGAACTTCTGTTCCCATTACCTTCTTCTCTCCCGCCTAATCATATTTAGCAATTAGACGTCAAATGATTTTTTTCAAACTTGCCGCTCGATACCCGAAATAATTCCCCTTTCCAAAATCACATCTCAGCTCCGGCTTATCCTTGATATCTTTCGGCAGATTCATAAACGCTTGTCCAATGCTGTACTGCCTCGTCACTTCCTCATCCGTAAAACCTGTGCCAATTATGCTAAAGAAGCCGGTTGTTTCAACCTAAGATTAATTGTAAGCTATGCAACTACGACGTCTTATGGTATGGTATTATTACAGCATGTTGAAGCTGCTCCGCAAGCTTTTCCTTTCCTCCTGGTTCATCAAAAGTTGAGATATCAATTATAGAGATGTCCGCCCACGGAAGGTCAACTTTGGTTGGCGCCGGCCTCTTCCAAGTTGAAAGAACGGATGGTTCTGGTGAGATTAATGAAGGCATGGCGTTGCAAGTAGATAAAGCATTTTCTTGAATCCAAAGACGAATAATTGCAGGATGAAGAAGGTATATCAATGGAACATCGGAGATTGTTAGTGCGGGGCGAGAGCACGATGTAGGACTCCGTTTACCCCGCTAAAAGTTCGCCAGCAAGGCTCGTGACCGCCAATGGGAATTTAAAATGAGGGTACTTAGTAGCACGCAATAAGCAGAGTGAAAGATGACATCATGCCTCGTCTAACTAGTCGTAACCTGCTTATCACTAGCAGAGCCAGATAGAAGTTTGTGCTACGTCAAATGGACCATTAATCTGACTGATACTAGTGGAGCGACCGAAAGCAACTTTGAGGGCTGAGAATAAGAATTTGACCGAGGAATCATTTAGGAGTTTTCAAGGATTGGAAAAGATTCAATTCAATTGCCAGCCTGTTCTTTCCACAACGTCCTAATTCCAAACACTTTTTTATATTCTACAGATCCCCTATGCCAACATGTACAAAGAAAACAAACCCGCTCTAGCACAAAGCACAACCACAGCAGAGAGTTGCATCACACCCCTCGCCAGCCTCAGCCTGTTGATCACAGGCACCACAACTTTGGCCAGGGCACGAACGAGCGATCATCAAAGAGTTTACTTCAGAGACAGCCGCTCCGGAGACCAGTCCAGCGGCAGCGATGGTAATGAGGGTGATGATAGAGAATTGCATATTGGTCGGAGTTGATATTGGCTGGTGTTGAGGTACAGAAATGCTATGAATATCATTAGTATTGAGTATTATATTAAGCTTAATATTGGCCTTACAAGCGTGCTTGGTAGTATTAGGATGATATTATTGGAAGACTGGCTTCTGATAGGAATGCCACTGGATGGTGTATGCTGGAAGGCTGGCTTCGTGATTCTTTTGAAAGATTGCGTGATGAGAATTAAAAGTGATTTGAGGTGGTTATCATCTGTATTTATACTTGAAGTAGTTCTTTTCAATATTGAGTCATGTTGCACTTGATTTGCCAAATTTACGTAGCAAGCACTTAGGAGTTGAAAATTGATAGACATTACATTTCCAGAAAAGTAGTAGCTTTGTTTCATACAGAAGGAGCTGATATAAGGTCTTGATAGTAATATCACAATTCTTGCATACCTGGGTATGTAAAATGACAGTGAAAAAGACAGTCGACTCGTCATGATTAGGGGCCTCGCCAAAAAGCGACTGCGAACCCCCCTGACAATCAATGCTTAAAGTTAAGCGAATGGGTCTCCAAAACACGACCCTGCGGGTTATTATTAAATGCAGTACTGAGTAAACCGATTCTTTGGGATGTTGATTTAAGCTCAAAACTACTTTAGGGGATGATCGTTCCAATTCTGGTATGTGATCTTCAAATGCACAGATTTTGTTGCTGAGGCTCGGTGTGGGGAAGGGGCCGAAACAGTGGTCGAGGTGGCGAGCAAAATCCTCCTAACACTTGAAACATTCCTACCGAGTTTCAACATCATTCACAGTCTCACTGTTACAAAGCAACCTCACACTCTGAATAATCTCATCCATGGTGTTTTCTACGATATTATGCACTATCAACAGGGCATGCCTCTATGGGTAGGACCTATAATGATGGCTCGACTCTAAGATACACGATTACGAGAGCCACAATGCCAAATATCCTTGATCTTAAGATACATTCTTATGTACCAAGGCATGCAATAGTAAGCTCGTCTAAATCCTTCTGAAAGATAAACCGACTTGGTTGTGACGGCCTAGTTTCAAGTTATGATAACAGCAGGAAATAATAATTTAGTCCAGTACAACTAACTTAGACTTTCTGCTCCCAATTCGTGTGTGCTAGTCGTATACGGTGTGTACTGTGCATTCCTTACTTACACTACAACACTAAATGCTACCTCCTCTCGCAAGCACCCTGACATGTCCGCAGACGCGGTCCATCAGTTCTACGAGCTTTTCTCTCTAAATGAAATCTCAGATCTTGTCATCGGACCCCTTTGATAGAATGTGAAGACCCAACGATTACACCGGCAGAATTCGCCACGCTGTGCGAGGTGGCTAATGCCAACAATTATGCATATTTACGACGTCTATTGAGTCTCTGGAAGTGGGATCTAGAATTTCGTCTCCATAGATGATGATTTCATCAAATTGTCTAAAGAGTACGTCGCAACAACTTCCCATCAAAAGACGAAGAAAGACATAGTGCAGTTTTGCATGTTAGGCTGAAAATCCAACTGATTGCGAAGCCTTTTCCTTCCTTCACAACTCTTTTTTTTCATCTCTTCCTCAGAATGCGTAGATTCCAAAAGTTAGGGAAAAGTAGGTCAAGTGAAGGTCAGAAGTTTAGCTTAATTTCTTATTTCAACGAAGTGCTGCTTCCCAAACTTCTAGCCTCTGGGGATTGAAACCCCTCCATTCCTTGTCTTTGTATTTATCCCCACCTTTGGCTTTCTTACCGTCAAATATCTTCTCCTCCCGGCCCAATCTTTTTATTGTGTCCCTGGCATATAAGAACCAAACCTTGGCAGCATCTACATCTGCCGACGACGGTTCATCCGTGCCTTCGAAAGCGGACCGCAATGTCCAGATTGCATACAACGAGAAATCCAAAACAGGTATTGATTGAGAAACGGCAGTAAGGCGGGCAGCGAAGGCGTTCAAGTTGCACCACTGCTCAGCTGAGAAGTCGTTCTTGCATCCATTCCCAGGAGCTAAAGAGACAGTTAGTCCCAAAACAACCTAAAACGGTAGCGATTCAACATACCTCTATTCCAAGCCTCCCTCATAGAAGGGCCAAAGAGTGGCAGATCCTTCCATACCTTGACTTTATTTCCCCAGACCGTACACTCACTCGCACCTTCTTGCTCTGCGAGATTCTCCAGCTGCACCGCTAGCACAATATCAACTAACGGCCCTTGTGACTGATGGCAGGTGTCCGCAGCAACATCAATGAGGCTATACCAGGCGCGGCTCAATGTCTCTTCAATGGCTGATTCCGAGGCTCCTGCCGCGAAAGCTTCCTTCGTAGGCTCAGTAAAATTGCTAGCTGCACTGCAGGACTCTCGTTTCGAGGCAAGAGATGCCGTCAACGACTCTTGCTCTGGTGAAGGCATTTCTTCGAGTATGAGTAGTGCATATGTCTTCGTGTAAAATCTGGGTGGGTTGAATAAGGGTCGTGAAAGTCTTCGCCAATGTGAATAATGCAGGTACGTCCACATGCACCCCACGTGTGCAAAGTTCCAAGTTTAAGGGTGATATTGGAATAGTCAGCAGACCGTAATAAATTGTGAGTTTGGATTCTCGCTTATAGGCAAGCCTGACCTTCTTAATATACTACACATCTGCATCCACATATTTTGACAAACGTTGCCGAGGAAGGCAGGTCATTTTAGTGGTTTCGGAGTGGAGGTGACTGCCGAGAACTTGGAATAACGGCTCTTTAGGAACATGCCATTAAGCTTAAATGAATTGATGTTGACTGTCTGGAAATTGTCATCGACGTGTGGGGGTATGAGTGATATGTCGTGAGCTTCCTTTTCGGTCTAGCGTCCGGAGACATCCTCAAATCCCGCTCTTCACTTGTCCGCCAACTTTCCTTGCACGTTCTACTTGCCAAGTTGCCAAGGACATGCTGTTTCAATACCTTCCAATTGTAGAAAAACTTGCCTTCAAAAAATGATCTCAAAGTGGGATTATTCCTTATCGTGGTGTCTGCTGGTCAAGGAATTTGGAGTCTTGAAGTACTAGGAATACTCGGGATGGGCTCAGCGTCCAACTGCTGAAGAACTCAAACTATATGTACCCCAGAACAGGTGCATGAATTGTCTTGGCTTTGCAGAATGTGGTATTAGGCTGTGAGATTCTGCACAGAATTGATTAGCCGCGGCATTTTTACTAGAATTAGGGAACTGTAGCTTCTCTTTAAGCACGTTAATAATTTCAAAGTTGAGTATATCAAGCCGCAGTTTCTCCCAATTCTGTAGCATCAGAACTTTCCAAACAACCTTAGTAGTTCCTCGGTCTCGCCATCCCCTTGCCTACTTGTTTCTTAAGCCCCCCAGTTAAATCTTCAAGCCATTCCTAAATATGTTCAACATGATCATCGGTCTCAAATCCCTCCTCCCTCTCTTCCTACTCCTCTCCACCTCCACTTCTCTACCTACTCTCGAAGAGCGTGGATCTACCACCTGCGGCTCAACCTATTATACCGCAAGTAAGGTCAGTGCCGCTTCCTCGAAGGGGTACGCAGACTACGAATCTGGCTCGGAACCCGGTGGCTATCCACACACATACCACAATTACGAGGGCTTCGATTTCCCAGTTGATGGGCCATACCAAGAATTCCCTCTCTTGTCCAGTGGAAGCGTATACACTGGTGGTACGTAACCTTCATGTTCCCCGAAAATCCCGTATTCCTTTTCTTTCTTTATTCGGCACATTCTGATCTTCTCTATAGGAAGTCCTGGAGCTGATCGTGTTATCTTTACAACGTCTGGCGAGCTCGCGGGTGAGATCACGCACACCGGTGCTAGTGGGGACGATTTTGTTGGATGTTCAGGAACAAGTTAAATGATGTTAGATGAGAAGTCATTTAGTCAATTACTATGTTTGGGGTTAATTTCATGTGTGCTATTCTTTCGCAAACCCAGCCTACTATTTATAAACAACCCCCCCTATATCCAACTCCAATCAGACTATAGAATTTTCCTGCAGCAAATGATGTCTCCTCAAGCTTCTCATTACCATCGTCTCAGCGTCTTCCACATCCAACCCCACCCTCCAAATAGCGCAGTCGCGCCTGTGCATACGATCACCGGACCATACTGCGTACTATAACCCAAGTGTCCCATCCCCTCCAATGCACTCCAAGCGCTCTTTAACAGCGCCCCACTGGCCGGTCCCCCAGCCAAAAAGCCGACTCCCCTCCCCCCAAGCAACATGCCCATCAACAACCCCGTATCAACCCCCTCATCCTCCCTCTTTATCTCACGCAGAACCCCCGGGTACGTACTACTAAACCCGCCCGCAAAGAACCCATACACCACCGCGAACATCACGAGCAAGGCAATATGCCTCGCCATTCCCCAAAGCGCAAACACCGCTACCGTGGAGCCGAGTGACGAGATAAGTATCACAGTAGTAGGTTTCAAACGGTCGCTAAGCATACCCAGCAGCAAGCCCCCTGGCGCTGAAGACAACGAAAATACAGCCGTAATAACAGCTCCAGTGATAGCAGGTAATCCCATTGTATGCGCATAACTCGCCAAATAAGTATTCGGCAAGATGTACCCGAAACTCTGCACCACATTCCCCGCCTGCAACATCCAGAACATCTCGCTCTTTAAAAACTTCCAACTAATTACCTTCCTGGCCACCGCCCCGGACACTGGGATTCTGGGTTTCAAGAAAAAGAGTAGTGGGGAGGTGATGATGACGAGCGCGGTTGCCCAGGCTTGAAGCGTGGTCTTGGCGCCGTATTTGCTGAGGAGCGCGGACATGAGGAATGGAAATACGACGCCTGCAGTGGCTTTCCCTGCCCAAATGGTGCCGTATGCCATTCCTTTGCGGGAGATGAACCATTCGTCCAGGTAGAGTGTTGTGGGGGAGAAGAGCAGGCCGGAGCCGATGGCGCACAAGACGCCTTGGCTTGCTATTAATTGCCAAACTTCCTTAGCGTAGGAAGATAATATCAGACTCGCGACTGTAATGAATAAACCGGCGGGTCCACAGTATGGACGTAGGCGGGGATAGCGGGTGAGCAAGGTGAAAGTCAGAGGCATCATGAAGTACATGAGGCCGTTCAACGTTGAGCCGACAGTGGCAATGGCGCCAGGTGAGCCGACGACGTTGTGGTGAGTGGTGTAAAATTCTTGGAATACACCGAATGAGAGGGAGTAACCTAGATGAGATAATTTGGATGAAGGGGTTAGTTGTGTAGTAATTGCGTACCCCAGACGGGTGCTTGTATTATCGTGCATCCTGCTAACACGAGATATGCTTCTCGACCATGATCTGTAGGAGGAAGTGAGCGCATCTCGATTTCGAGAGCTGTCTCATTTTGCGTTGATGAGACTTCGACTTGATCAATAGGTGAGTTACCGATAGATGCTCGGCTGCTGAAAGCATGAAGCTCGTGGGTGGTGGTTGAGGTCATTTTGAGTTGTTCTCTCAATAGTGGGATTGATTCTTTAAGCAATGTGGTTGAAGAAGTAAGTACAAGATGGGGAGTCGGTCTTATACGGAGTATAGAATAGAGTCACATTTTCGTGGATCCTGCTTATGACAAGGTATATTGCAGATCTTCCCCGTATCTAGGGTTTATAGAAATGTAGCCAATTATGTCTTGTACGAGGCCGGTATCGCCGCAGCCTTACTGCCTGACGAGAAGTATGGAGTTGCCAAAATAGGTAAAGCGTCCCTTCGAAAGTATCAATGGGAAGTTCATAGACGAGTTTCCATAAGGTTTTATATAATTATCTTCTAGTGTGAATGGCTATGTTACAACCCGTTTGGAACAATATATAAAGTAGTGTAATACTCCGCGGTTCCTATAGTAACAAAATCCTAAGCGAGCCCCTGAGACGCCCCACCCCTTGATCGAGATTCCGCGGCTGGCCCAGTAGGTAAGGTGTTTGTATTAGTTATCTGTGACAGAAGAAGTAGGAGCAAAGGCCAAATTTGTTCATATTGTCCCGAATCTAGTTCTCTGAATGCACACAAATTCATAAATGTGCTATCCATCTTTATGTCCTACCCGCATTCTGATCAGACATAGTCTAGTCTCCTGACCCAGCTCTTAAAATTGAGGCTTCAATAAAACCTGGCAAGCAAGAGCACCCGACCTCTAGAGCTCTTAATTTAAAAGTCTTCCATTTGTCTTCCTCGAAATATTAACCTCACACGCACGCTACTTGCATGAGCAGGAATTTCATGAAGATTATCTTCCCCAGAAGGCCGTCATATATAATAACTGTCCTCCACCTCCCCAATGCATGTCGCTTCCTTGCAGGATCCGCGTATTCCTAACAGCTATAACACTTTCCCTATCCGTCGCATGTACAGGAAAATTATAGAGATGCAGCAGAGCATAAGGCATACAATTATCGCCCCGCTTCCAATGTAGTGCTCCGATTTTCATCTGTGAAAACAGGTTACCTGCTAATGACAGCTATTGATATGACATCTGATGCTGCAAGAAGTTTAAAAGTGGTGTTTGAGATGTTGTAGCGCCTGCGCCGATAGTATGAGAAGGAATCGACTGATTCTGGGGTGCATCCTGGGGCATGGTCAAAAAAACAATGTGGACCGGTACGTGAGATGGCTGTCGGTTTAGATTTCTCTTCTATGTAGTTGTAGCCCCGAGCAAGACAGTCAGCTGCACCAAATTCAGAAAGTGCATGTGCGGGGTCTTATGATGGACAACAGCCAATCCATATACTCAAGGAGTTGTGCATGCTGGTAACGGCAGTGGGTTCCAGTCATTGGCAAACTGGAAGCTCTATGCTAACTATGATATTTGGCGGTATATATATTCTGTTTACGTTGAAGATGCAGCGGTAGCTGGCTGAACGCATGCGAGGTTGAACCGAAACGATTCAAATGAGTGACGCTATTCAAACATGGAATATACAGCAGTCGCGCTGAATGGAAGGGATGAGATGGAGATAGCTCCTAAGCTTTGATTTTGATAGAAACAAGAGTACTGAGTCGATGCTGGTCAAGCTGGGGTTATCAAAGGCAATGAAAGGACATATTGGAAGTTTTTTCTCGATTGCGATGCCAAAAGATCAATTGCATCTAATCCCTCCTTGTTGGGGATTACGCTCCCATCTAAAGGATGTAGTTTGACGTTGGCCGCATCGAGATATTGCAATTGACATTATACAATTGGCGGCTTAGCACATCTTGCTATTGTGTGTATTGAAATGGACGGTACAAAATTGGTTAAATGAAAAGCATTGTTCGGACTGCATAGGACGAGACAACTTCAAAATGTCCTTAGGAGTAATTAGAAGGCTATAGATGCGCTTGCATCGCAAATTAGTTCATAATTCCTGCGTTGTCTCCTTTCGTTGAAAATAAATGAAGTGAAGCATTCTGGGTGGAAAGCGGTGGATCGTTCAACCTTCAAATGCCGCCAAAGAATTTCGCGAGGCTTCAAGTCGAGAACGCGACTGCGGGACCTCATCCACCTCATCCACATCACATCGCAATCCCTCCCTCTACACAACACTCGTTACAACCACGAACAATGGCAGACACAATGGATGTAGACGAGGCGACCTCGCCCGACGCAACAGCCGCCCCAAATGCCAGCATGGGCACGCACAGCGGCGCGACAGCCGTGCGCTCCATCGAAGGCTGGATCATCATAGTCACCAACATCCATGAAGAGGCCGGCGAGGAGGACCTCACTGACCTGTTCGCCGAGTACGGGGAGATCAAGAACATGCATCTGAATCTAGATCGTCGGACTGGTTATGTCAAGGTAGGTTCCTGAGCTTTACCCCTCCTCTCCTCTCCTCTCCTCTGCCTTGCGCGCAATAGGCAAAAAGAGAACAAAACAGCACAGAATAGAATAGGATGCTAATGAACGGCGAATTGGAATTGAAATAGGGCTACGCACTCATCGAATACCCCACGCTCGACGAAGCGCGCGCCGCTATAGACGGAGCTCATGCTTCGAAGCTCTTGGACCAGACGCTCGAGGTCGACTTCGCATTCGTGCGTCCGCCGCCAGGGAAGGGACGGGGTGGAGGAGGGGGCCGACCGCCTGCGAAGGGGAGAGCGAGGACGAGGAGTCGCAGCCCGGCGGCGAGGGAGGAGATGGCTGAGTGATTGGGAATGAATAAACGTGGGCACTGCTTTACTTTGCTGTGTTGTGTTGTGTATTTGAATGCTTTACGAGCACGACCTAAATGGAGGAAACAAAAAGCTGGCCGATGTGTCAGGGGACATGTCGGCGCATGAGATTTTACTGCCTTGGTATGTGGTCTTGGGAGGGAGATCAGGGTATTGCTAACGTTCTTGCAGAGCTACGATATTAGAATGAGACTCCATTCGCAAGTACCAATTAAAGCCGTGTGATGGACTGTGTAAGGTACAGGTGCAGAATTTGTGTTTCCGAAGTCAGTAATCAACATCGCCTTTGCTTCAGTATCTTCTCCAAGAAGACCCCTGGTTAATTCCAGAGGTCTGGGAAACATCGTTAAGATTTGGTTGGGCCCTCTTAATTCGGCACAAAAAGTATATTGTTAGCTGCTAATTATACAAAGCGAATTTCTACACCGTAATTATATACTCCATCTGATGACTTCATTTAACATGTCCTAAACGGCACCCAATACCCTATAGGAGTCCGGATTCATATTATATTTCAAGCCACTCGGCAGGAGCTCTATCCCCCGGTTTATACTTGCAATGCAATTTTTTAAACTCCTCAAGAGCTTCATCATCAGCCCTCAAAATCTTATGTCCCAGAAGTTCAGACACGCCATCGAGTCCAGCTACAGAATAAGCCTGGCCAATCTCCCGTGCATGATCCTCTGCTTGGTCTCCTGTGTACTCTTCCCGCAATTTAGCCCACGACCACACATCAACATCTTTCCGGTAATAAATCTTCTTGATACCACGTTCCCAGCGTTCAGGAAAGAACGCCGATCTCACCAGAGCTCCGTCTTTATAACACGTCACCCCATCAAACACCAAACTCCCCCCAAAAGCCTCCGCCCAATCCGCAAGCACTTGATCCGGATTACCATTCCCTCTGTTAAAACCTCTTCCCGGAACCCCGTTATAGAAGTCCTCCTCAACCCCACTATCAAAAACAATCGCTCTTTCCAAATGACCCAAGTGAACCGACGCCCATTTCAACGCCAGCAGATCCCCAATATACTTTTCACCCCCCTCCCTCTCCATTATACAAAACCTAAACATATCATGCACAGAAGGTCCATTCTCACTTGAAAACAGTTCCACAGGCCAAGCCTCCATCGTAAGGCTCTTCAAACACCCCAATACCGTTCGAGATGCAAAAGCTCGCGCTGCAACTTCCAACTCCCATCCGCCAGAACCCGCCACTCCACCCCTCCAAACACCATGCCCAACCTCAGCCTCTGCACATTCGCCGCGACCGTAAGCGGAATCCGCGAAATGTTGAAGTTGTGAGAGACGCTGAAGATGTTGTTCCGCCACAGCGCTGTAAGGGGCGACGCTTCATGGTAGATTTGCTTGCTGGTACGGAGGAATGCGAGGGAGATCCCGGGGCTGAGCTTGCAGCGCAGCGCTTCGAGGGGTGCGCGGGTGTAGAGCGGGGAGGGGGGAGGCCCATTCTGCCGCGGATATAGCAGGGACGGTGTCGGTTATTTCGGTTGGTGGGAGAGAGATGGCTGTTGGGGTGAGGGTAATTATGCCGGTGGGGGAGGTGAGGAGATAAGAGTATATCTTTTGGCGAAGTTCTAGGGGGAGGGTAGAAAGGAACGACATTTGATTGTTGGTAACCTTTGGAGGGGTCGCGGTTTATGCAGGTAGAGGATCAAACGTCACGCACGTGGTAAAGAGGGGTCTTTGAGATTATGGCATTCATAGCTACTAGACTTCTTATCGACTATATAAATACTAAGACTTTTCTGTCACTATTAAAAATCTTATATAAAATGAAATTGAAGTCGAAGTTGAAATTACAATCGATGTTACAGTTGAACAAAGCCTGATATGACAAAGGCAGATAGGACTTAGTCAGTAACGCTAGTTATATCTCGGAAACGTGTTCATTTGTATTTGATATCCGTATAATTTTAAATAAACACGATTACTGTTCAATAACATATTCGAAATTGAAAATTTTCGGTGACTTGGCCGAGCGGTTATGGCGCTAGTTTCAGGGGAAACCACTATACTAGTTCGAAAGAGCGTGGGTTCGAATCCCACAGTCATCAAATTACCTTTTTACATTTTTTTGACTTTTCTTTTTGCCTCTTTTTCCATTTTTGGCAGTTTTGATATTGCAAACGCAGAAGATAAGCGAGGGCGCTAGCGGGAACAGATAGTGTGGTACAAGTATTTAGTGTTTTCCCTTTGCTCTACACTACTTTTATAGTGCCTTATTTGGAAAATAGGCTTCCTTACCTACGTTTTTGGAGTTTCGACTCTTTTGAGGCACAAGCACACTACACTACCTGGTAATGGAAGCGAGAGCCAGGTCAGGGGCAACGTCGGCGACGCTAGAGACTAACCCCGCAATCCAAAATACGCTAAACTGGAATAAACAAAGTGGTGTATCAGGTACTCGAGTAGGAGCAGCAGTACGAGTAGAGGACGACAGAGCCGACTCTCACCACTCACAGCTTCATGTCCTTGTGTGCTCCCACCGGCCCAATTGGTATTCTTGTCACTCATAGATGTATTCGTTAATCCCTCCTTGATTGTCCGCTTCCTACCTTACTCCAATTGCTTCTTTTGCATCTTAGACGTTGCCACTTTGCTATCTCTCACCATGCGCACCGATAGAATATATCACCTTCCTCTTCTTCTTCTGTGTACATTACCGCCGGCAATTGCAGTACCTGAGCAGCATGTTCTCCAAGCCTCGGATCCGTTGCCTCTCGAACATGGTCAGAACCCTCTCCCCGACGAGCGGGACGTCTCGGGCTCGCGGGGCACTCTCCCCGCATTCCTCGATGCGCTGGACGTATTACAAGCCGAGTACTTTCAAGAATGGCAAGGCTTTTGGCCCGATGGAATCGATTGGACCTCTGCGGTAATAGGGACATATGTATCTGCCTCCCTGAATACCATTTCGACGTCCTTCTCCTCGCTCTCATCCTCCCCGAAATTCAACGAGAATCTGATCAACAGATACTTCTCCCAATTGGTCGCCTATTATTTTGGCCAAGATGCCTTCGCGCTGCGACAAGAAGCATACGATGATATTCTCTGGGTTGTGTTGGGCTGGCTGGAAACCATAAAGTTCATCAACAAGCATTCAGAGATGCATTACACAAATGGTTATTGGTATGGCAGACAGTGGATCCCAGCATTCGCCCATCGAGCGCGCGTATTCTGGGATTTGGCATCGCAAGGCTGGAACACATCTCTCTGCGGCGGAGGCATGATTTGGTCACCATGGCTCGTACCCTATAAGAACGCCATCACCAACGAATTATTCATATCAGCTTCCATATCCATGTATCTCTACTTCCCCGGCGATGACAATCCCTCTCCATTCATGTCTTACCAATATCTCTCCGACAACAAGACAACCGCAGACTGGCCCGGCAGACCAAGGGACCCAAAATACCTTGCCGCGGCAATCGAAGCATACAAATGGCTAAACACGAGCAACATGACCGATTCATCGGGCCTCTATGTTGACGGTTACCACATTTCGGGCTGGGCTCGAAACAACTCAAACAATACCCGCTGCGATGAGCGCAACGAGATGGTATTCACATACAACCAAGGTGTGCTCTTGTCCGGCCAACGAGGTCTCTACGAAGCCACAGGCGCAAGGTCCTACCTCCAAGATGGTCATGCACTCACTCAAAGCACTATAGCGGCAACCGGTTGGGATCTGGAGGCCCAATCTCATTCAAATAACACATTAGGTAAATGGAGCGGACTGGGCAGGGTAGGAATCATGGAGGATACTTGTGATGCGTCAGGGACGTGCTCACAGGACGGGCAAACGTTCAAGGGAATATTCTTCCACCACCTTACACTGTTCTGTGCGCGGTTGCCAGATCACCTTGTCCTTCCCGACGATCAGGCGGCTATGCACACTCAAGGGGCACTAGCCGAAATCAAGAAATGGCATGATGCTCAATGTGCTACATATGGGCCTTGGATCCAACATAACGCCAACGCAGCGCTTACGACCCGTAACCGCGAAGGGAAGTTTGGGATGTGGTGGGGTGAGAAGGAACATGCGCCCGATGACGATACTGTTATCGAAATACCAGTTGGCGCAGTGGATTATAGGAATCTGGATATGCCAGAACCATGGAAAAAAAACACTAGTGTCAAAACTCACGAGCATGAACACACTAGGAAAGACAGTGATGTTGGAATCAACGGAGACAGAAACGACCGCAATAGAGGCCGCACAGTCGAAACGCAAGGAGGTGGGATTGCCGTTCTCAGAGCAATGTGGGAGATTGTAGATTCTAGACACGCATAAGTGATGAGGCTATGAATATGCATATGGGTTTGTTTTTGTATTGCACATGAAGTAACGGGCATAGGCGGCGTTTCTCAGACGAATGAATGAATGAATAGTTTTGTAGATATCAGATGGTATATACCGTATATGACGGCAATTGAGAGTCAACATTTGTATGATGCTAAGTTGATAGTTCAGCGCAGACTTATTGTTGCGTGCATTATTGTGGGTTTAGATACCGAGTGTTGTGAATGTGAGGCTTTTTTTCTAGTGACATCTTTATTTCTTAGGGTTCTTGTTCATTTAAGTCAGCTTGAGTCGACCCAAAGTATGGTTGAGTTTTCTAGACACGCTGATCTACTGGCATTAAGCTGAAGTTTTAGACCTGAAAATGTATTCACACAAAATAGAGCCCTTTCTAACAGTCTGATTGGTCAAAAAGTACGAGCCAAAACGGGACACCGACCAAGTGGAACCTGAAGCCAAGTAGATTATGCAAAGTGCGAGTTTGTATTTAGCTCTGACTTCAAGTTTTGCTGTCACTAATCCTTAAGACATACCTAGTGATCTAATTAATGTCCATTCTTTCCATAGCTCCTGTTACTAGAAAGTACCATAGATCTTCAAGTATTATCCACAAATCATTATCAACCTCTTTATTTTCCTAATGTGATATAACTTTTCTGTAAATTGCCCATTTCCTTTTGAGATTGAATTAAGCTTGACTTAGGTTATATTAAGCGCTAGGTGACGCTCCTAGTAGCTTATCTTTCATATAGGGTATGCAGTCAACTGCTAGCCTGGCATCCTGTTATTTATAGTAGGAGGCATTGCATATTTTCTTCCAGTCTCTTCTTCTTAACAAACTGTTCGCGACGTGCTAAATTCAACAGGTACTACTTTGCAAAATTTCTCAAAGTCCTGGCAAAAGGGAAGCAATCCAAAAGCACCATAATGGTCACCACCTCTCTATTTCCCATGAGTGTGATACTACTTATCATGCTAGCCAAAGAGGCGATGACACAAGTGTACCCAGGTACGGTCGAGTTCGACGTCGTCTTCCCTCGCAATGATACCTACGCCCCGGTAGATCTTATGCCTATCATATTCGCAATCCAAAATCCCAAGGCTGTGGAACCACTTATGCCTTCGATCCAATGGAATATTGGGAGGGTGGGAGTCTCCGAAGACTGGCTTGATACCGGCCTGGTCGACGACCTCATCTGGGCTAATTTTTCGACCAACCCCTACTTTATTGTCCTGAGCACCGACAAATTGAACTTTAAGGAAGGCTACTTCGCGTTCCACTGGACATTCTTTTCTCACAACTGTTCTATAGATAGTTTCGGGGATTTCGAGCAGCGGGGCATAAGCGGCGGCTAGAATACCACTTTTTTCACCCTCAAGAATGGTGCCCAGCAGCCCAACATTGTCACAGACGCGGATAGGTGCTCTTCGCAGAGTCTCACCTACAACGTGACAGGAACAATGCCGCTGGCTTTCCACGACACCTACGGTAACCGCAATACTTGTGCAGTGATCTCGGAACAGCCGCCACCAGCAAGTCCTTGCGCTATCAATATCAACGAGACCCTCGCATCGAGCATATCGTCAACAATCACGGCTTCTGCATGTTCTACATTTCCTTCGGCTGCCACTGGTGGTTGTCCTGCTCCTGCGGCTTGGACAACAACCAAAGCTAGTCTGGCTAGCAAGCTGCATTTTGGAGGGATCAGCTTCACTGGGGTATTCTTCGGCTTGGGGTTGGGCTTTCTTTTCTGGGTTTTGCAATATCAATGACTGGTGTTGAGGAGGTGTTGGGGGGGGGGGGTTCAGTTTGGTAGTTGCTAGCGAAGGATATTGTTGGGATATATCGAATTTTGTGGCTTCGAAATCAATGAATTCTTTTGGAGCACGTATATATTGTTCCTCTGTATAACACTATGTGGGTGCAAGTCTTAAAATGTAAAGTGATGTTTATTACTGGTAAATCATGATTCCAGGACCTGAAGGAGTCACGCCGCGACACTTGATCTTTCCATTTGTGAGAATACGAGTGTCACCATCGTGCCACGATCAATGAAATTCTCCTTGTGAGCAAGGTGTTGAGGTTGCGAAGTTATATGATATTTAAAATAAAGACTAGATCTGAGGTGCGAATGCCTTTCACCGGACAACGCTATACCCGAGTCAGCAACTCAGAGCCACCTAAACCAAGTGAATCGTTTGCCGCACGCCCTTTCCAGGCAAAGAGCTATGCCAAGAGGTTTTATTGCGGTCGAGGTTTCATAAAATCAACCTCTGACAAAATCAGAGAAATGATCAACAATTGGTAATGGACACTCCAGCGCAGTCTAATATGTCCTTAAATGTGTCGCCAACGCGTCGCCGGTGGTTAGCCAAACAGCTGTAGTATACAGTTGCAAGTGTATAGTTGGACAGAAGTAAGAGTTACTTACTCAAACTTCTTGGTTAACTCATCACTTGATCTCTCTTTCAAAAACAAATCTGGGTCCATGTAGAAAATTATGAAGATTATTGAGAGGAGGGTTCCGCTCTTTCGGGACCTGCGCAAATACATAGACGCCTCCACATATCTTACAAACGGCAACAAGCGGCATCACACTGTATTCTCCGGTAAAAAAAGATCTCAAGCAATCCGGACCCAATCACCGCGGGAATGGGATTCTCCTTCCAAATGCCATCGCAACCCATCCTCCAATCAAACACAGTCCGCCCAGTGGTGTAGCAGGTCCCAAGACCTTGAATCGCTGCGGATCTAATACAAGTAGGTAAATGCTGCCACTGAACATCGTCATACCCGCTACCAATAAACCGGCCGCGAGAGTATTCTTCGGAGCGACCGCAGTTGTCAGGAGGAGAACGCCGGAGTGGATGAGCTAGAAATTAGGACTATTAGCACATTATGTACGGCATATACAAAATGAATCAAGAGAGGAGGGAGTACTTGGTAATGAGCTGCTGTGCTCCAGCTGGCGATTTTGGACGGATCGGTGATATGTTTCTTCAGGCCATGAGCACCGAAGGCTCCAAAAGTTACGGAGGTAGCACCGTATATGCAGCCGATTGTCCAATATGGGAGTGGCATGGTGGTTGATGTGGTACAGAGTAGATAGTAAAGTGAGGCGAGGTTGTCAAAATATCCGATGCTGACTCAGCAGTCCAACCTCAACCTTTCTTCTCCACTTACCTTACTTTAACTTACCACAATATGTTTAATATAATACGTTGTATTCCTTTTAAGTGTTTAGCCAAAGATTGTGAGCTATATATCCAACTATAATTCAATGAACAATAGTTTTACTGAATTTATAGGTTACTCCCCACATCTTCACGTCAAGGATGTTACTAAATTACTACTCCGTACATGTTCAAGTATACCTTTCTCCCAAGACATGAGATTACAGATAAAGATTAATCTTGGCCTTTCTTCACTAGCACAACCTTATTCTGAAACTAACAAGCACCGGGAATACTATCAATAGCCTTCCTAAAGAAATACGGCTCCGGCGCAACAACAGTTATAAGAGCCGGCCTCTAGCAAGAAACCCGCATAGACAGACCTGCTGACTTGATCATGGGCCGCCTTAAAATGGCCTTGGTAAGCCCATTTCCTTTAATCATCTAAAAGGCTCGGGTCAATTTTAGCGGACAATTTCGACAATGTGACAAGAGCAAGTTAACAAAATGATCTAGTGCAAGGATATCAATAAAAGATATTAGGCACTTCACTACATACAGAAAACAAGAGAGATTTTCTTTAGCAATTGTGTTAGAAGAGCTTACACGTTGTTCTGTGGTAATAAATTACGAGTAGTTGGGGATCCTCCAGGTTAGGCTGTGATCCGCTGTGCCGTAGGCTACCCGTTGCCTCAGTCAGCCCCTGCGGGTGCATAATGCACTAACTTTGGTCTCGCTTCACCACCTCCTCTTCATAAGCGAATGTATCACTACCACGACGTCCAGAGGCCACTTGAGCCTCAATATCTACTAACTATTTCCACTATATAAGGCTCCTATACTCCGTCCAGACCTGCCGCCTCAATGTCAAAACCACAGCCAAAGAAACCCCTGCCAAGTGCGAGTCGGCGGAGGGATAAACCTCAACTGTCGTGTAACCTCTGCAGGAAAAGGAAGTAAGCTTTATACTTCCCGTTCCATGGATTATTAGCTAAAGTTCCTGGCCAGACTCAAATGTGACCGAGGTCAGCCTTGTGGAACTTGCGATCGTCATGGGCTCTCACTGTCTTGCACTTAGTAATTAGCCCTTGTCTTCGTTTCTCTAATCTGATAAACTCTCACCTACCGCTCTTTACAGAAACAAAAGCTGATCATTTAAAGTGCAATCACCAATACAAACGGCTCCACAAGTCAAGAGAATGGGCAAGTGCCGGTCGATAGTGTTTCAAGTGCTCCTACAAATATCCCAGACCGGATCGGACAACTAGAGCAGCTTGTCACCTCGATGATGAGTACTCACAATACTTCCCAGTTAACCAACATTAATCCTATGGAGAGCCAAGGTTCTATTCATATGGAATCTTCTTCACTTTATGGGGCTCAAGACTTTACCGGAAACCCCCTCCGGCTTAACGCACCTCAATTCTCAGATAAATTTGGTCGTATTGACTTTCAGAATACTGAGACATCCTATGTTGATAACACGCATTGGATTTCAATTCTAGATGGGGTATAGACAGTTCTTCTTCTTCGTCTTCTGATCTATATTTTAACAACTTGACTAATAAGACCTTTATACAATATAGATTGCCGAGCTTAAAGACTGTTTTATGGAGGACGGCAATCAGCAAGAAAGCATTGTCTCCCCAGCGGCAAGGTCGACTTCTGATGAGCCAGACATTCTATTTGGCCAATACAAGTGCATCACCAAACAGCAAATACTTTCCGCTCTCCCACCTAGAGCGATCGTTGATCGACTAGTAGCGGAATACTTTCTCAATAAAGGGATTGCCCCTGGTATGTTACCTTAACCGTCCAAATACACCAAAAGCTGAGTTTTAAAGTGGTCATTCATAGCCCGACATTCCTGAAAGAGGTAAGCTTTGGTCTCTTTTGTTCTGTAGGCCCTTGACTGTTACTTGACTGACCGGCACTAGTATGGGCGATTCTGGACACAACAACACGAGACATCCATTATGTGGGTTGGGGAGCTGTTTGGAATCATGTGCTTAGGAGCATCTTACTTACAGGAACCTCTTCCCTTGATTTCAGACCCGGGGAGTCTCATCCCGACTTTCCGCGAAAGGATTATACAGTGTCTTGTTCTTGGCAAGTACACAAAATGTGCGCCACGCACCATCGAAACACTTCTCCTATACTTACATCTCGAGTACAATCAACACGAGGATAACCAGATGGAAATTTGGGTTCTTCTGGGAGTGATTGTGAGGTTAGCATTGCGTATGGGGTATCATCGGGATGCATCTCACTTCCCTCATATATCCACTTTTCAGGGAGAGATGAGAAGGCGTGCCTGGGCTCTTATCATCAGCTTCGATGCACTTGCGTCTTCTCAGGTTGGCTTGCCCAGGATGATCAGAGATTCGCATTCGGATACAGCGGCACCGCGCAATCTACTTGACGAGGACCTATACGAGGAGATGTCAACTTTGCCTCCATCGAGACCAGATACGGAGCAGACTCTAGTTCAATTCATTGTTGCAAAGAACACTATTATCAATATACACAGCAAGATCTCCGATGAAGTTACTGCGACAGAACCCATTATGTACACTGAGATCATGCGTCTCGACGAAATCCTCAGCAGTACATACTCATCAATTCCTCAAAGTCTCCAGATGCGTCCAGTCAACGAGTCGTCTGTCAATACACCAGATTTAATAATACACCGGGTATCCCTAGCGCTTTTATACCATAAATCGAAATGCATATTGCACTACAGACACATGTCTCCTGCTAAGACAGACAGTCAATATCTCTACTCCCGCCTAGCAGGCATCGAAGCCGCCCTCGAAATTCTAGAATACCAAACAATCCTGGATGAAGAAACCCAAGCAGGCAGAAAACTCTACCAAGATCGGTGGAAGATCTCCCCGCTCATAAAAAGCACCTTCTTCCTCGCAACTTCCATTCTTTGCCGCGAAGTTGCAACCGCAGAACCACCACCGACAGACTCTCAAATTACAGCCAGTGATACAGGCCTACGGAACCGGATCTTACAGGCTCTGAACAAGTCGTATTTCGTTTGGATAAAATCCAGCGCATCATCTCGAGAAGCTCAGAAAGCGGCCGAGGTGCTGAGAACTGTGCTTGGAAGAGGTCAGGATGCGGAACTTGACAATGATCAAGTAATGGAAACGGAAGGATCAGATGCGGCTGCCATCACGGATGCTGGCATTGGAACAAATGGTACTGTTGAATATAATATATCTCTACCCGAGGAAATCTACTCAATTGCTAATCAAGATATATATCCAGATACAAGCCTTTGGCTCAAAGGTGCCCCGACCGTGGAGCAAATCAGATCCAATATTCCTACTGATAAGACGCTGCATCCGACAAATATCCATCAACTTCTTTGTGCTGATATTAATTATTCGGGCATATCCGCTGAACCTTTAGATATGGTAAGTTGACCTGGAGTGAGAGTTGAAATAGTCATGGTTGATCAGGTACGGGTAGATGCAAACTTTCGATGAGATATTTGGTGGGTTGTTAAGCCCGTCTGGATCTTTTGGGTTTTCTTTGAGTTGAAAATGATAATATAGTAATACATTGCAGTGTCTGAGATACCTGCACTTAGGTATCCTCTGTTTAAATAGAGGTAACGAAGAGGTTGTCGAGCTGTTAGCAAAAGATAAATAGTTAAAAGTCATCCATAGCAATAAGTGCCACTTTTGCTTGAAAGTCTTAGCTCCATCAAAAGGTCGTGACCCTTCATCCCTTCAAAATCGAGAGGCGACAGCTCCTAGGGTCTCAAAGAGTGGACCTCATACTCCTCCTTTCTTGACGCATCTGCAAACCGCCAGTCAGCGATTCAATCGTGTATTCATCTCTGCAACCGCCGCCTCCTCCTACTAATCCCGTCAGCTCTATGGTACCTGGCTAAACATACAAGTAGGTGGTGAATGAAAGCGCGCACTAAATGGAAAGGGCCGACCCGACCCATCCCTTTCGCTTGCTTATTATAAATAACTCCAGCTTCGTTCTTGACCTGTCAACTTTTAATATCAACCAACCCCAACAGTTAGACAATGACGACTCCTGCATCTACAAAAGAAGATACACCACAGAATGTGGTAATACACGCCTTCTCATCGCCTGGACAAGCTCCTGACGTTCGTCTGAATGCACTTGGCATTAACGAGTTCCACGTCCATTCATTCCTTCTTAAACACCATTCTGCCTTCTTTCGGAAATTTCTGGATTCCCCCGACAAGCAACAAGGCGATAACCCGAGAAATGCTGAAGAACTTACCGCGGTCAAAATGCGAGCAGGAAAGGTCACCAAGTTCCGGTACGAATGGGTTACTCAATTTGATGAAGTTGGAAGGGGTTGGCATTTAGTGGCGGCTTCCAATATGCAGGTAAGTCTTACAACTATTCACAATTTGTGACATTTTATCATGAATTCAACGACAGTCCTTTGGAGCTCCCCTATCTTTTAATAGAAGAGTCATACTGATATATAACTATTTATAGAGTGACAATCCCAGTCCATATACCTACACACAACGTCGATTCCAGGCAGAACTATTTCGGGAACTTCTTTGTGCTATCTACAACCGGCCTTACGAAATATATGCCCCCAGGCAGCTGATATCTTTGGTGGAAATGGCGGATTACTACTGCATGCTTCCCACTCTATCTTCCACCTTGGATGGTGTTCTTCACAAGAGTAAGAGGTATATTGCACCTCTATTGGACGTAGAAGCCTTACAACTACTACCAGTTGCAGCAAAGGTGAGGAATGAACTTCTGTTTCGGGAATGCCTCCTCTTCGTCCTCGGCCCTTATGACGAACCCCGATTCACTCAACTCGATGATCCTAAATTAGAGGATGTTGCCGAACTTGCCTTCACAAAGCTTTTCGCTAGGATCGGCCAGTCTCGAAAAAAGTTGTGGGATCTGGCAATCTTTGATGATACGATAATAGACCAGGTGGCATCAAATGATAAAGTACAGGCCTTAAGCTCTTGTGCGAAGATGGCACTTAGTCCAGAGGGAAGAGGTGTTCAATTCCCAGCTTACTATCGAGCATTGTTGGATGTCCAGCTCTCCGATACTTATCCATTCAGGGAAAGTCTTGCTAGTTTAACGCGTTGCGATCTGGAGTTGGTAGGAAATATTCAGGCAGGGGTGGGTGATTACAGTAGACATTTCTTCTGTGGCTTTCTCCTGGAAAGCGATCTTCCATGGGACCCAACGGAGACTGATTGGTGAACTAATCTATGGGTGGAAATAGGAGAGTTGTACGGCTGATTATTATTGAGGCTTAAGTGAGAAAGGAGATATAGTTACTTGCTACACAAACAGCCCAATTATCTCCCTACTCATTTGCCACATATGCGTTTCTCTAAGCACTAGTGATTTTTCTACTTGAATTGAGAAATTACATCCTTCAAAGATATGATCGGAATCTGTCTACTAGCTAAAGGATCGCATGTGATTTCTAACGAGATTGGGCTTGAAGCTAAAGGACCAGAATTTGATTCATGTTAAAACACTTGACGGCCTACTTAGATATACACTATTATATACTATAGTGTTTAACCTTTCTAGATCCTGCTCTAACATAAGAGAAGAGTTTTGTGGCAAATCGCGTTATGGAGTTGAAGGTCTAGCGAGTTTTAAGTAGGTATGGCAGGAGCGGTCTATATACTCAAAAGAAGCCTAAGGCCTAAGGCCCTATATGTTTTGCAGTACTTACCTACTGTTTGTAGGTGAATGATACTTAGGTACTTTCCAGACGTTGGGATGTTTTAGAGAGGCTTTGCTAGCGCTGTGCTCAGCTTCTTTCTACGCATCGACCCACTCTTTCTAAGAGAGCAAAATGTCTCTAATTACAAAACTTCATCCAATATTCTCTACCATGTTCCTCTCAGTTCCTTCAAGTTTCAACCCCGATGTCCGGGTTCAGGTTTTTCGCGACTGGGAATTCCATGTCCACTCTGTGCTCTTGAAATTGCACTCGACCTATTTCCGCGAATTCCGCGACTCGGCCGACAAATTGCATTGAACGTGTTTTCATTTCAAGGTTAGAATGCAGGAAGAGGGTATTCTCGCATTGATCTGTTTCAATGTTGCTTTCAGAATCGTCATCGTCGAACACTGTAGAACGTGCTATTAGACGCTGCAAGCCGAGGAGTCCTTTGACATGGCATCATCTGCTGCGGGATGTCGGCAGCCGCTCGTGTGTTTAGAGCGAAACGGGATACATAGGAGAGATTTCATTTCGGAATTGCTTAGAACTTCCGTTTCTTTTTCACGGGCTGCATAGCCTTCACCTCTAAATCCCGCTTCAACTCCGCTCTCTTTCGATCGGCCCTCTCCAGGCTCGTTTCCCTCGGCTCGGGTGTCTTCTCCTTCTCTTCATTGGCCATCTCTCTCCCACGGTCACCGTCAACTGTGTTGTTCAAGCTGATTTCTTCTTGTGTCGAACGTGGCGAGCTTTTGATCCGAGGCTCGGGGGAGTCAGGTGCAGGAGTGCTGGCTTTCTTTTTGCCTCCAATCTTCCCGAGCTTGCTCTTTGATTTGGGCGTTGTAGGTGCAGGTTCAGGGTCCGGTTCTGGAGCAGGTGGAGGAGCTGCTTTCTTGCCTCCTATTTTCCCTAGTTTTCCCTTTGCGGGTTTTGGTTTTGGTGCTGGTTCTGGGGTTGGAGAGGGCGCGTTGCGTCTAGTAGGCGAAGGAGCCGAATCATCTGTCGTTGCTTCTTCATCTATGGGAGGTGAAGGCCTGGGCGCTGCTTTCTTGGCTCCGATTCTACCTAGTTGCTTCTTGGGTTTCGGCATCGAGGGGGCTGGTGGTGATGGGGAAGCAGGTGGGTAGTGGTGTGATAGGGATTGGGATTGGGATCGGGATTTGGGGAAGCTGTCTGGGATTCTGGAGACCTGTGATGGGCCACCAAGGTCATCGTCTTCATCGTCAGTGGAATCGTCAAGAGGTGGGTTTTGCGGGCTTGATTTATGTGCTCTTGAGGCGAGGCGACGTGGTTCGGCTTGGACTTTGAAATCATCATTCTCATTAAAGGGTTGTTCTTGGAGTGTGGGTTTCAGTGACAGCCTTTTATTCTGCGGTGATGACTTTCCGAGGCCATTGGTGCTGATTCTCCCCGTATTGAGGTTTACGGTAATTCCTCTGATACTCTCCCACCAATTCTCGGGACCCTGCTCCCCAGTCGCACTGGTTTCTATATTTAACCCATCTGTAGTGTCGCCTTCGAAGACCTCTGATATCAACTGCCCCGCATCCTGTAGTTTCTCAGCGTACAGACCCTGCCTCCAAGTAACCATATCAAATCGCGCGAGACCCTTAACTCTCTCTTCCGCCTTCTTTCGGTCTATCTTTCGCCCCGCTTTCCCAGCTGCTTGAGGGAACACCTGGCTCAGTTCCATTCCCTGCGACTCCATAGTATCAAGCAGTTTTTGTATAACATGATCCTTGGCCTCCAAGACTTCCCCCAAACTCTTCACCTCCTGCATCTGCACATGTCGTGCACCCAGCAACGGCATGGTCAACTGAATTGTAAACAGCGATTGAGGGGCTGCAGATAATCGAATCGGCCATTGTAGTGGTGCAAGGCCTCCGGGTAGAGGAACCGTAAGGTTGAGGATGATCATAGGCCGGTCATCATCGGCATTGATAGTCAAGGCAGATGTTGTGTTATGGTGCCCCTCTAGCCCCAGTCTAATCTTCTCGAGAAGGATGCGGAACTGGTCGTCGTCGCTTGGGTCTATGCTCGTACCCTCCTCCTCGCTCCTGCGGATGATGCCCGCACGGTCCAGCGATTCCTTCCATATAGTTGTGAGATCGGTCAAATAGATGGTGTATGGGTCGGAAGTGAGCTCCAAGGATAGCAGAAAGGGGGGTAGATGAGCACTTGCAGCTTTCGACAGACGGAGAGGCTTCCAGACCATGGTGGCTGTTGGTTTGGAGCTGCAAGGTCGCGGTGGACAGAAACATGCGGCACTGAACCCGAAGGGTCCGTCGCAAGGCTGTCGGCCTGGATTGGATGATATACGCGTCGAAAACGGCTCTGCGGGGCGGAACGCTACATATATGATACATCAGCATGCGGACAGTCTGGTTTAGATTGTCTTGTTACCCAAAGTTACCACAGATGATGTAGGTTCGCGCTCCGTTGCTACACAAAGTTGTACTGAAACGGTGGTGGACAACAGGTTACCTAGAGTTCAGCCTTCACTTGCAGCGCAGCCTTGGCTCTAGTGGCTTAGTCAGAAAGTAAATAGGGCTAAGTCACGTGTGATCCCCCCTATCTGAAAGATTAGCGCGGACGTTGTGGTGGTTAAAAGTCGATAAAAAGCTGGAGCTAAAGAGTAATAATTTACGATATAGCAGGGGCAAAGTTTCAATAATTGTAGAATATATACCCGAGACATAAGAATGCAAGTGTCCGCAAATATATGGAGTGCCACCTGAAGAATTTCACTCGGAATATATAAACTTCGCAATTTCGATATGCAATGTGTTACCAGGTAAAAAATACCAAAAGCTTTGAAACATCAATCCCCCTTAGTCGGGCATCCTCGGCCATTGCTCATAATTTCTACCTCTGGTCGCGAAGCACCCCTTCTTCTCTTCTCTTCCACAAATCCCTCTGACTGGGTTGAGTGATCGGCTGTGGACCAAATTCTCCCCTGACTACTGGATCTGGAAGTTTTGAAGTCCTTGAACCTGACGTCCGCTTGAATTCAGGAATATTTGGAACACGCTTGACAACACCGAACTTTACCTCCGGAACACCTCGTTGCTTCTCTTCAGGGGTGAACGTCTCTTCCTTGTACCAGGAAGTTTTGATGTTTGTTTCGCGGCCATTGTTGATGTATCCACCATACGGCGCTGGCTGTATGTGATCCTCGGAACCGCAGTACTCCAACATTGTCTGACCGGGTTCTGAGTAGTCTCCTCCATCCTCGGAATTGTGGCTTAGGAAGACCTCTTTCAAGCCTATAAATCTCGACAGGTCTTTCCTGAGTTGCTCAATGGTTAATATTCCCCTAGTGCGAGAGTGACCACCATCGTAGCCGTTCCAGCCATCTTCATATTTGAGCCCAATACGTTGGACTCGCTCCAGATCTGCCTTGACCTTGGGATGCAGAGGCACTGGGGCGAATGAAAATAGATTGGTTTGAGGATTTGTCCAAAAAGTGTCCAAGTTCATGTTCATCCACTGTCCGAAATATAGAATGTCGATGTCTAGATCGGCATAGACATTTGGAGTATCAAAGCATAATTTATATCTTTGGAGTGCAATGTACCGTGACTCGCGGCAGACCGCAAGTGCCGCAGGATTTGGAGTATGATGAGATTTGGGGAAGTAAAGTCTCCCAAGAATTTTCTTGCGGACAGGCTGCCCTTGCTCCCGAGTTGAGTTTTCTGCAGAGGCATCTGGATCAGAATCACCATCGGGCTGACCTCCGTCAAGACTCATTGGGTCTGAAATAGAGGAAAGAGGTAAAGGCTTCGGAGCCTTCCCTGGGCAAATGGTTCGGGGTCCAGGGAGAGAGTGTTCCCATATGACCAGCCGGACATCCTTAGGAAACTTGTTGAACAACAAGAACGGCACAATCTCAGCCAGTTTCTTTTCCCGATACACTTTGAGTCTACGCTCATAGTCCAGCTTTCGACCTTCCGGGCCCCAATTTTCTTCATCGAGCGTATAGAGACGGTTCATGAGAACACTCTTATCGCCTGTATCTGGCAAGCCTCGATAGCGTAATTCCTCTTGCATATCTTCCAGTGATTTCCATCCGTGCTCCTCTTCCATCTCTCTGGAGCGTATCAGATTTCTTTCGTCGGAAACCATTGTGGTGGAAAGAATGATGATGTTTGATGATGGTAAAAAAGAAAGAAGGAAGAATGTAGGCAACATCGAAAGAGATGGGCGCCTATTCGACGCACGTGATTCGATGGGCAGATCAGGCCCCCGCCGCATCTTCTCATTCGTTCCCACTCTTCAATACAAAACAAAATTGATATATATATTATGTCTTGAGGCATCTAACAACTACGCCTTCCCCAACGGGCTCCTGATAATTCTTGAAGAGCATCATTTTCAAAGTTCGTCTCCTACTTTATAAGTGAAGCGATAATGCGTGCCACAACAAGTTATTCGATTCCAGGCAACGAATTCCACTCCCGTAAATTTATCATCTCAGGTATGACTGAAGATCTGCATGCATTACTGTTGTATCAATCTTCTCTAGAATTAAAGTAGAAAAAATTTATATTTTGAGCTTGGAATTTCTTCAAAAACTGTTGTGTCTCGCTCAATTGAACCCCTTATAAGTATCCGTACAATTAACATCCAGAGTCGCCACATCAACATTCAAACAAAACGCATCCCTTTCACCCCCTGTACTCTGCACATCTATGCCCTGCGCTACGATATTACTACAAGCGCTATCACTACTACACGCAAAAGTGCTCGTCTCCGGCGCATACTTCTTGCTCGTCTTGCCCTGAAAATTCGTAAACAGGACATCAGAAATGGTGAGAGGCGAAGGATATTGGAGACAGAGCGTGAGGTTGGATTGGCCGTAGCATTGGTCAACTTCGATGGCGTAGTCGACGTTGTCGACTAGTATGGTGTCGTACGTTATGTTTTGCACGAGGCCGGAACCGCCTCCGCCTTGGAGATCGCCGGAGAGTGCGGAGGGTGTGTTGGGCCAGACTTTTATGCGGGCCGCATCTGAAGCATTATGCATGGAGATGTTGTAGACGTAGATGTTTTGCACGATGTCGAATTCGCCTACGTATTGGCCGAGGGAGCCAACACTAATTCCGTGAGAACCGTTGCAGAAGAGATTCTGGATTAGAATATTGGTGCTATTGGGTTTGAAAGATATACAGTCTGTGTTTTTGATGTCAGTGAAGTTCAAACTCGGGACAAGAAACTTACCATCTCCATTGTTGATATGCGAGTTTTGGATCACGATATCTGAACTTCGGTACGTGTCCCATCCATCAGTATTCTTCGCTACATTGGCGCTTTTGCTTCCACCGGCAATATTGATGTTATCAAAGACAACATTCGTTGAGTTAGCTATGAAATGATAGTATTCAGGCGAATATCTCAGAACCAGGTTGCTTATGGTAGAGTTGTGAAGCCCGTCAAGTCCAAACAAAACTGGCCGAAGAGTATAAATGTTCGACGCGTACAAATCATACCAAATTTGACCATTACCGTCGATAGTTCCTCCACCAAAGATATTGACATCATTTCCTCCGAGTTTGAAGAAAGATGTGACATTTTGGAAAACAAAGCGGAATGAATTCGCTTGCCAATAAGTCGTATCGTTTGAAAATTGAATATAGGATTGGACGTCTAGTTGTAACATTTAGTGTCTGTGGAGCCTGGACGTGAGCTGAAGCATACCGATGTCAATGTGGTTAAGGAAAGTCAAATCGAGAGCTGTCCCAATTGTATACTTCAATCCTTGTTTGAATACAACATGACCACCATTGTTGCAATCATGAAGAGCGTTCAAGACATACGTTGAGTCATCACTCACACTATCGTTATAACTCTTTACGTAGCACACCTTGTTCCGAGGAGGGGACCAGGGCGGGGGCTGGTGTGGAGTCTTTGGAAAACAAGAGATATTCGGCCTGGGTGAAGTGTGCTCTGGAGCTTGATGACCTTCAAAGCTCTGTATCCATGAATTTTCAGCCTGCCATGTTGGATTGGCAATTGAGACTGTTGCTGATGCAACAGCGAGGATTGCAGGGAGCTTGAAATGCATCCTAAGGTTATTGCAATGCGGGGCCAATTAAAAGTGATAGCTTTTACAAAGATGAAGCTCTTCAAGCTTACTCTGGGAACCATGATGGCTTTATTTCTTGCTCGACGCACAGGAAAAGTAGTTTCGGTAAGCTGCGGTGATAACTGCTCGGATATTCTTCCGGATACCATGCATTTCCCAGCTTGGCAACGAAAACAGGGGATTTCCTGGTTGTATTGACCAATAGGATTCGTGTCCATTGTGGAGAGAACAGAGCTCCCCAGATTACTCCATTCAAAGTTGAAAAATTAATGTTGGAGTGTGGATACCCCCGCACTTCAAGATGTTCCGAAAAGCTTCTCATTTGTTGAAAGGAGATGGGGTCAGGTACGCGAACAGCATCCTAGTAAAACACTTTGCGGGGAAACTGCAATTGGTGGAACTTTCACTTAGTTATCCGACCGACTGCCAGGTCATTGGGTTTCCACTTGAAAAAGCGAAGGGTGGCAGGGTGGGAAAACTCTCTTATATTTTGACCCGGAAAAATTGAAAGGCTTTGTCGAGTGGCTGGGATGACTTCATCATGTGATGTTGAGACGCCTCGATGGTACTGACTACTTCAGTTTTGGCAAGTACGAATGATTAGACTCATTATTGGCGCTTGGCAAAGTTGCATTTCAACTCAGTTAGCAAAAGAAGATATCTAAAGGTTCAGTGCTTTAGCTGGAAAGTTCCTCGGGGTTATACGAGTAAGCTAGTTAGACTGGTTTTCAACCAGATTTACAACACCTGACTCCGAAAAGTTTTGGGGCTTCTCAAATGAACTCCCCGCGCTCTGGATTACTCGGTCGCTCTCGAGCGCTAAGTATCAAGTTATTAAAAAATGTTAGTTCGATATTATACAGCCAACATGGCGCTTACACATGAGCAAAGGCTCAACGGCATTGCCGGCGACAGTAGTAAACGCTCTGCAGCGCTTTCCGCGTTTATACCAACCCCCACCTCTGCTCAAAGCCTTTCCATGCGCCGCTGCTGATCCGGCGCTCTCTTGCATCCATCCATACCTGAAGCATGATCCGAAACGGCCGCTTTGCCATTGCAGCTTTACCCTGCATTTCTTCAGCGGGGCCTTAATAACTACTTGCAGACAGCAGCATGACCTTTTGCATGCATAGCGTGAGCAAGATATAGCAATCTGATTGTGATATATCATATTCGTCCTCTCGTTTACAGGAACAGCGTTTAGCAGCGAAAGAAATGCTCTGTCCTATGCGGCTAGCCACACCGGCTCGGCCCTTGCCAGAACACACCACTCTTCCTGGATTTTAGGGGTGGGAAATGCAGACCAGGCCTCGAAGAAGAGAATATAAACGAATTCCTCTACCAGTCTCCTGCTATGCTGTTGCTTGGCGTGCTAGTGGCAGTTAATAAACCGTCAATGGCGTTCACACTGTCAGCGGCTTTCGAGGGCGGATCAAACGGCTATAAATCAAGAGGCAGCGTTTTATTCCCGCGCAGTTTTCCTTGGACAAATAGATTGAGCAGAACATTGTTGTCATTGAGATATTTCGTGGAAGGATCTAATCTAATCAAGATCTCGCATCAGATTATTTAGCCGCCAGGATCTGAAGATCTGGAAATCTTGGGACTCCACTGATCAGATCCTCAAAACCGAGCTCTCGGTTGATACAGTACCACCGATCGACGACGAGCATTGATGGGCCGCAAATCGACGTGGTGTTGCGATTTGAATGCATATTCGATCATATTATGCAGATGCCCTTTCTCGGAATCCTTCCTCCTCGGGGTTGAAAGTCCGATTTCCTACCCTCAACTGCAGGAAACTCCTCCATAGCTAAAGGGGGGGTTTCCACCCTCCTGATATATATCCAAGAAGTCTCAATGGCTTGTGCCATTTGTTCGGGAAACGACAAGGGGGTTCCGCCCCGGTTTATAGATTGTGACCCCGCCATCCCGCGAATAACTCTGCTACTTGATAACCCCCCAGCAGCTTGGGGTAGCTATTGGCAATGATTTCGGGTCCGCGCGCCATGTCCTCAAAGTAACCCTGTAGCTTGGCACCGCCATCCCCACGCCCACAATCCAGTCCCAGTCTCTGGCGAACAATTCCCAAGGTGGCACTCGAGTGCATCTCAGCCTGGTCGCTAAAAATGCTAGATGCCGTCGGCACCCACTATCTGGGCTTGAGGAGACGCACTCCTAAGCCAATGACCGGAAATGTCAGCTTTCTGCGGGAGCAGGGATCTTGGTCCCCGTCCGGCGACCTCCCAGACACTGCACGTTAGACCCTGGATTTACCCCATTTGCAGAGCAGAGTCTGGTTGATAGGATATACCGGTACTCAAGATGACCCACTCACGACAGACAGTATCGATACTCACTCGGCCCACTACTGTAAGGGGAGTCTGGTCAAGACTGACGTGATAAGAACCTTATAAACCAATAACCTCTACGGTTCTGTTGCTGGACCCTTCCCTTCCTGGACCATAGCGTAGGCACTAACAGAATAAAAACAAAATAAAAAATTAAGTCCTTTTAAAACCCGCAAATCCCTTCCACCCACCTCCCCCACGTCCCCCATCTCCCTGATGCTTATAATGCGAAAAAAAAAAAAAACGACAAGTCAGAAAAAGTCTGTCTCGAGAATCTGCTTCAGATTATCTTCTGCCCTACACTACAATGTTCAAACACTCAATGCTGCAGTCCAATTCATCTAAGATGCATCAGACCCCCCACTTGCACGCACAAACCCAATAAAACCACCATCAACAGCAGACACAATCCAATCCAGAGGCAAGATTCTCATTAACGCTGAGCTGAGCTGAGCAGAAATGATGATATGATGCGAGCAAGCAAGCCAGAAAACAATGCACATTTGCAAACCGCCAAACCCTGTATCCTTATCTTGATGTATGTCCACCCAAAAGTAATTAATGAGACCGTATTATCAACCATGCCATGAATGAGGCAAAATCAATCAAGCAGCAACCAAAAGCAATAAACCGAACCAGGCCGCATCGTTCTATTTCATGTCTGTCTGTCTGTCTCCCGCAAAAGAAAACAACAGCACGCACTTTATCCACCGGCTGTACAATGCACGATACCAGAAGAACCCGCCTCTGGGACCGCGTCCCGTTCGTTTCAACTAGTAGCGTGGAAGTCCATCAGCAGAAGCGTAATCGTGGTTATTCACAAAGATAGGTCCATGATCATCAATGTAAACTCCCTGTACGTCTTGCAGCCCACACATATCCTCATACGGCATTTCGAGCTGCTGTTTGGGGAAGAAATACGGGTTACACCCCGCACCGGAGATATTCTCATGCGTAGGTGGCGTTGGGGGTGAGCTATGTCGCTGAGTTTGGAAATGCGAGCGTAGGAATTCGTGTCCGTGCCCATGTCGTGAGCGATGAGTGCTAGACATGGAGCGCTGTTGTTGTCTTTGCATCTTTGTTTTGCTAGCAGAGATTCCACCTTTGCGGCCGGAGCTTTGGCGTGACGGTGCAGGGTTCTCCGTCTTCATGAATTTTTTTGCGCCGGTGCCTTTGCGGTAACGGGTTGTGGATTGTACGCCGTCTTTGATGGCGAACTCTTCAAGGACCCATTCGGTTGACTTTTTGGTCTCATCGCCGGGCGTTTTGCGCTCGGTCTTCTTGAATGCCTTTTTTGTACCAGTTAGCGTTGAATCATTTGTTTTGTTGACATGGGTCAGATAGGCTTACAGCATTCATTGACAAGTTGTGACGAATGCTATTCATCCAGCCTTTAGTGTCTGAGGCGCCTTTGGCGGTGTGTTTTCGGAACCACTCATAGATCTCTTGCAGAACCATCGAATGATCCGGCGCGCTCATAAGCGCTCGATAAATCAGCTTGGCGTATGGTTCATCTGCAGAAGGATCGTCCCCATCAACGACTGTCATTTCACGGGAACTGATACCACCATCCTCTGAAGGTTCACTAGATGGTAGAGAGAAATGAGTTGGTTTATTGAAGGGGAAATGATCAGAACTAGGAGTTTCGTGCGCTGGCTTTGGGCTGTTGCTAATGCTCAGTCGTGAGAAATTGTGTGAGTTCTCCAAGGCATCGAATCCAAGAGAAGTTGAAGTTGGTTCTGTGGAAGTCTGCATGTCATTCTTGTTGGGATCCATCAAGTAGGCAGAAGCATCAAATGGGTCAACGGCCATGTTACCGCCGTCATCAAGCATCCTTGGGTCGCATGGGAAAGATGTGCGAGGGACTTCAGAGTAGCTCATGTCTCGTAAGAAAGGACTATCCTGCTCGTTAGCGACAATACTCGGAGAGTAATCGTAGTAGTCGTTGGTGTTTTGGTTTTCAAAGTCCATCGGGGTGTGGTTTGGGTAACTCCAGACTGTGGAAGCTTGTGGCATGGCCATCGAGGTGGTGAGACTGTAATTGTTGGAAGGAATGTTGGGTACGGTTGAGGGAGTGATCATAAAGTGTTGATCATTTTGAGCTCGGGGAAGACCATCAAAAGAGACCATCTGGTGCGCTGATTGCAATGGGGCCCCGGAGCTCTCGGCATACTGAAAATTCAAAGGCAAGCTGTTGATTTGAGGCCGACGACGGTAGTGCTCCGAATTCATATTGAGCGTCTGAAAACAGACCTCTTCGCTTCACGGCCTATGATGTGGCTAAGGGATGAAGTGTTCCTTTCAGTTGGATTGCTGTATTGTACTACAACTTGACGGATGACGGGTCGGAGATTTCGAAGAATTGGGAATGGCAAAGGAAATCAGATGTAGATATTCAACTAGAGTATCTAATCCGTGGAATTTGAGTGGATGAGAGAGACCATGCGGGATGGCGCTGCCAACGCATGGGTACAAGCTCATGGAAGGAGTGATGCAAGCCTCGTTTGTGCTCCGACGGGAGCATGGCATATTTTTACTTAAGAGAATGGGCACCCAGCTATTCAAACGTTCAGTAGCAATCGCTTGCTTCTTGTCACCGTAGTGCCGCAAATAACCAGAGACGCACTAAGAAGCGCATCATGGGTACGTAGTACACATTAAGCCGCTAGGGAGGCTGCATGCGCTAAAGGCACAAGACTGTGAGGAGAAGGGGGGATATGAGAAGTAGAAACGATTACCAGGTTGCACCGCAAGCCTCAAGCAGGCTTAATATTTGGCACCGTGGTCCGGGCGACGGGTGTGGATCATCTCAGTCCCATGGAGAGTTTCTAGAAGAACGCTAGAAATAAACTTTACCATCACTACTACCGCCGTACCCGCAGGGAGGATGGGCATCTACCGGCAGGGACTGCTTTATCATTGGGTGTTGCGACAACGAGAGGTGCGGTGGCAGGTAAGACGTATTCCAGCCAAGAGAACGACATCTGGAAGGCGCAGGTAGCCATCCCTTGAGCCACACATTGCGAAAGGGATGACAACCGTCACTGATTGCGCCAATGGGTCCTATGGTCAGCCATTTCAACAATGAAAACAATGCGAAGCTTTTATGCTTATGTACGCATTGTGTTTCCAACTTCTGCATGCACCCAAGCCTACTGGCATGCGGGAGGGGAGATCCCTTACCCATGAGCTTCAGAGGTGATACAAGGGTGAAGGAAGGGTGGGTGTGCGACACGGAACACGTGCGAAAGTCTGGAACATTTTCTTAGTGAAATCATTGTATTTCGTAGCCTCTAATGAATACCTTATTTCCCAGGTCCAAGGTCCCGTGGCGAGATACCCTAGCTTGCTAGCAACCCTCAAACGATCACTTTCGATAATAAACCTGCGACGAGTCAGAAAGGTAAGGATTAATGACTGGGGGTGCTCGGATCTTACCTTTTTGTACTGGAAGTGCAGTTGGAGGATACCCTATGTGGAAGAATAAGTATTAATGAGCAAGGGTGGTTGAGAGGATCAATTGACGCGCGCCTGGAACGGCAGGGAAGATAAGCGTACCTTGTCGAAACTGCTTCGGAAACCGCGGTCTCTCTTTGCGCTGTAATCCCATTCTTTATCAACGATGCGAAATGCGATATCTTCGTAGGGTGGTCCTGCGATGAATCGAAGCAGGCAAGTATCCTCCTCACCGGCTGGAGCAAAGGATTCGCCGCGTTTTCGACCATGTTCCCGAATGATTTTGAACGTGGGTGCTTTGGCCTTGTCGATGAGGTCTGGATAGAATATATTGAATTTATAACCTTGAACTACCTTTGGTGGTGGATTGTCGTGGTCATAATGCGTCTGGTTGTACTTGTTCCACTCGTAGCCCATCTGCACACGATTAAAGTATCGAGGTTTCCTCGGTCGGTATTTGTCTGCCCATTGTGGTTTGGCCGCAGTTGCCACAGATTCTTCGCCGGTAAAGATTTCTTCATCCTCGTTGACTCCTCGAGCAACTTCGCGTTCGTACAATGCTTTGGTAGCTTGTGAGAAGTCTTCACTGACAATTGTCGAAAAGCGTTGAGTCCCTGGAGGAGCGGTGCTTGTAGATACTTGGGCCGTTCTGGCAACCGAGATTGAGCTTGCTTTTTCCGCAGATAGCTGTCGCGAGGGGACATAACCAAGTTTCAAAATTTTGCGACGCTCTGCCACGACCTTTCGCAGAAATACAGATTCATCCACCACGTCACTTGATTTATCCTCGTTGTGCAATTTAAGAAGAGGTTCTGGATCATGCGCCGAGTCATACTGGAAAATGGGTTGTCGTCGGCTCAAATGTGAGACATTGCCGTCCTGGACCATATTCTCGGATCCTTCTTCGACCACTGGAGAAGGTCCCATCAAGATCTCCTGCAATTTTGTCTGTACGCCTTTGGCATCCTCTAGTTGTTGCGTTCGTAGAGTTTCCAGGCGACTGTCGAGAACTGACTGGTAAACCTTCTTTAGTTTTGCCTTCGCCTTCCATATTAGCAGACTTCGCAAGAGCTGTTCCCAATAATCCACATCGATCGGCTCGTTTGATTGCAACTTGGTTCTGATCTGCTTCTCCAATGCCTCTAATTGCTCATATGTCTTTGGTCCCAACAACTTGTCAACATCTGAGGCGACCGAGCTGACAGCACGGCCTTCGGGTCCTTGAGGCTTCAATCTCTGGCGGCGGTCGATGCAGATGATGTGCATGGTTTTCCAATAATCTTTATTCTTCGCATTCGTCTCCAGGGAAAGATATGAGTTGATGTCAGTCTCTAGCTCTCCGAGTTGGGCATCATTGAGGCCTTCGAATACACCCTCGGGATCCACGACATCGATCTGAACTTCCTCTTCTTCATCATCTTCCAGCAGATCTCTGTCTGGATCTATGACTCGCAGAATGACCGCGAGCCAGTCAATTGGCTTTGCTCTGCCTTCCCGAACCCGAATGTCTGCCTTTTTCTTCGCCTGCTTTAACACAAAACTATCCTCCTGCGAAACCCACAGCCGAGTTTGCTCATCATCTTCCAGGTTGTTGGTATTCCGAGCCGGTCGAGTGTCGGGAGTTCTGTTTCCAGAGGGAGTTGGGCGTGCAGGTTTTGAGATGCGAGAAGTTGGGTCTCGTCGCGGGGCGGTGATATCTCTGGCAGGCGAGTCCCGACCCGATATCATAGCTCTCCTTTCGGGATTCATTGCGACGATATATCCAGGTACGTGGTTGATTTGGAGTTGCGCAGTCGCAAACAAATCTTGGCCTTGTCCCTTGTCGCCTCGTCGCCTCAAGGTTTCACTAGTGGTTTAAATTATTCGCTTACGTCAGCCAATCTATACCTAAAGGGGAATCGTATGGTGTATAGTAGCTTCCAGCCTTACATATATATTACCCAACAATGTTTATTATCCGCTTTCAAGAACCATCTATAACGTTAAGAACATCCCAACCTACAAAAAAAGAACCAACAAACTAGCCAGTTAGATCCGCCTAAAAAAACACCATATCACATCACATCACATTCAAGCACATTATAATATAATATTCTTTCAATCCATAGTATATCCATCCATCCATGCACTTGATCAAGAGAATTCATTTACAACCAATCCATCCATCCAGCTAGATAGCAAGCTCCAAGCTCCAATTCCCACCCATGCACCCGCGCCGCATCGAATATGGAAATCATTATATGTTCAAAGATACAAAAGCCTTGTTCCAGACTTCCTGACGACTAGCCGTATAGCTCGTAGCTCGTCTAAATCGTACTTGGTTTGTACAGTGTACACCTCCTCAGTCACGCTTGACCGTAGTGACGAATAAATGCGAGGTTCATATACCTCACCTCACCTCACCTCATCCATCTCACCTCCACCCCCCCGCCTTCAACCCACCATCCCCCTTCCTCGTCTCGAACTTAAGACTCTTCCGCCCATAAACCCTACGACTCCTCTCCTCGCCCCCGCCCTCCAACCACCGCGCCAGGTTCTTACACTGACTGACATCGAAGCGCTCCAGCACCGTACAGCCTTCCACCACGGCCTCGACGCCCACGCCGGTGACACGTACACAGCCGCGCACGGACAGTTCTTTGAGCTCGAGCAGATGCAGACCGATGGAGCGGAGTGACGAGTCAGAAACGGCGCTGCCGCAGAAGGAGAGTTTGAGGGAGGAGAGGAGCGGGCAGCCGAGGGATAGCACTTCGGTTGCTGTGTCCGAGAGGGCGCAGCAGAATGACTGTTCATCCCCTCAAAATTAGCCAAAATGATACAAATGATAGCCACCCCCGTCTTTCTAGAACAAATATGAATCAAGATGAAAGAGGGGGAAATAATGAAAGGGGGACAAACCAAATCCAACTCCCTCAACCCCTTGGCCGCATTCGTCAAGTACACAATTGCATTATCCGTCAAATACGTACAATCCGCCAGAATCAGCCTCTCTAGCTTAGTAAACTTGTAAATGCTCCAATGCTGGAAGCCGCCATCCGTGATCGTCGTGCACCGTGTTAGATCAATACTTTGTAATCTCGCATGCGCGTGGACGGCGAGATGAGCCATGCTGCGATCAGTGACGTGTTTGCAGTAACTTAGGACAAGGCGCTTGAGCTTGGGGCATCCGACTACTGTTCCGACAGGAGGAGCTTGTGCTTGTATAGCAAGCGCTTTGGAATTGCTGGTGCGGGAGTTTGATGCCTGGGGAGTATTGGGTTCGGTGACAACCCATCCTACGATTCGCGCAAGCAGGTTATCAGATACTTTCCTGCAATTCGAGAGGTCGATTTCCTCGAGCTGTTTCGCGTTGTTCGCCATGTCTAGCACGGCATTCGCACTGATATCCCATACGGATTTCATCTTCCACGAGGTCGTATTGCTTCCACATTGAGTTGAGAGTGCCGTGAAGCCTTCGTCTGTTATGTGGAAGCAGTTGCTAATGTCGATTGTGCGGGCGCGTTTGCCAACAAAGGGACATATGAGCGTTATCAGGGTGTGGTTGGTCACGGTGCGATTGTAGGCGGAGAGGTCGAGATAATGGCAGAGGTCCTGGGAGTTGGTTAAGAGTTTGGACCAGTGGAGAGAAACGCGGCGCAGGCGCATTAGTTGATAGATGTCTAGATAGGTGAAGATGGCTGTGAGGATTCCGTCGGGCAAGATACCTCTATTGTATTGGCTTGGTCGTCTTTCTAAAATCTTGGGTCTTTTGGAACGGAAGCTGAATTCCGAAGGAGTGACTGCGTGGGGTACTTTTGAGGGTGTGGGCGTTGATGTTCTTGATCTCGTCCGCGGACCGGGATTTGAAGTAGGTGAAGTAGGTTCCTCTGGAGCCTCTGTATTTGGGGGCGCCCATGAACCCCTTCTAGCCCCTCTTGTTCTCATATTGTCCATATCGACGCTGAGAAATGGATCTGGATCTAGAGGTTCCAGCACTTCCATATCCTCCGCTCGACTTGGCTTGTGCGGACTTGCTGGTTTCGAAGGAGTAAATGTAACTTGAGGTAAGGAACCTCGTATTGGTGTTTTGATACGCTCTTCTAGTTCCAGCTGGTTAATCGGAGGTCCATCAACATCTGTCATAGCTGTATCCTCGCTGTCAGGTTTCGCAATCCGCAATTTTGCCGTCGTTTCAACCTGCCGTTTTATATCAGGAGGACATCGCACCCAGAGCTCCTCAAGGACTTCTCCACTGATCATCAGACACTCAACTGTAGTAATAGACCGAACGGTAGCTGTCCTTCTGGGTGCTAGAGCCAAACTTGCCACTTCTCCAAAATACTGACCCTGCTTGAGTCGCGGTCGTAAATTGGAACCCCTTGACGACGGGTTAATAGCTTGCCCATTTGCAGTCTCATGGATGACTTCAGCTTCTCCCCGCACTATGAAGTATATTTCATTTCCTAGAGAGCCTTGTGTAATGATGTCTGTAAATGGCGGGTATGTCTTCGGTTGAGCGCTCAGTCCGAGAAAGTGTAGAATGTCAGGCGGTAAAGTTGAAAAAAGAGGCAATTCCTTAAGCGTCCGTCTCACATTCACAAATCCACTCCCTAGCGCACTCCCCGCAGCTATATCCTCGATTCCCTGCGGACTGGGAGATTTTCGCTTTTTCTTATTTATTACCGCTCCGCCCTCAATGACTCCCACGTCACCAGTAGCGACCTCTCCGGGTGCCGCTTCTCTTGCGACCTTCCCCCCTCTGGACGGGAGCGAAGTAGAGACAACTTTTGGACCATATCCACCCTCCTTCCTCTTCTTATTCAATATTGTAAGCCGTTCTTGCGCCTCCTCCATGATCGCTCGTTCCATCTCCGGAAATCCAGGAAGCTCTGCCCGCAGATCCTCCTTCTTCAGCACAACCAGCAGGCATTTCGTCCTGGCGATAATAGTAGCTGTCCGCGGCACGTCCATGAGAATCCCTATCTCGCCAAAGAACGCCCCGGGTCGCAGTTCCGCGTATGTAGCTTCGCCATCGCGCGAGGTGACTGCTACGGCACCCCGCACTAGCCAGTACATGGCTTTGGCATCGTCTCCTTCCGTCAAGATGTGATCGTGTGGTGAATGGACCTGTGGGCGCAAGTGCTTGCCAATCGCAGCGAGGAAGGAGTCGGGGGCAGAGAGGAAGAGGGGAAAGGAGCGTATGCGGTCTAGCAGGTCGAGTGGCATATCGGGAATCGTCGACGCTGTTAATGGAGAAGGCCGAATAGGCCGAGTAGGATGGGCATCACTTTCAAACGCGCGGATCAGGGACAAAGAGTCCGGTATTGGAGCTCCATTGCCTCGGAATGGAGAGCTAGGTCCTCCTCGATTTCGCCGCATAGTTGCGGAGTATATTTATGTCTCAGCGGTAAACCTGTCGCCCCGCGCCTTCTCCTATATTCAATTCGGCCTACTGGCCGTCGTGCCAGAATTACTTTGGTATGGCCAGCTCTGCAAATATGGCTCAAAGGATTTGGGATATCTTCAACTTTCGAAAGCCGCAAGAGGCGAGGCAGGGTACAGCGCAAATGCCCAGCTCTTCTTTTTTTTTTTAAAATCTTTCGAGATATGTACAAGAGTAAATTTCTGTAGGAAAATTTGTTTGTTCGATCGGGTTCCCGCGCGTTAGAAATGGTGAGACGTGTCGGTGAACTAGTCATGAAGAAGTCAGTTCTATTTCCATGTAATTGGTGAGGCTTCCCCTCCGAGCTTTACGTGAGTTGGAGCGAGAGGCCTTAGGACTCACATTCCAGAGGACTCTTGGCTGAGGGGTAATTCTGTGGTACTGCTTGTCGCTTGCACTCAGCTCAGGCAGTATACGGAGTCTCCAAAGTCAATGAATAGCAGGAGGGGATACAAATATGGCGAAAGAGAGTAGAGCAAGGTAAGATACGAGTAGGGTAGGTAGGAGAGGAGGTAATGTAATGCACGGAGCGCTTTTTGGTAGATGAGGGTCGGCGACGCCTTCTCCGTATTTCATCCACACTCAATTGGCTTGCAAACGGGCAAGGCGAAACGAGATGCGATGCAATGTTCCGGCAGGATGAAGCTGCGGTGCGGTGCGGGATGGACTGCGCTATGACGATGCAGCGTAGTGGTGGTGGTGTCGTGACGGAGGTGGAGGTCTTCACACACGTTCAGTGAGGGTGTAGCATTTACATTTATTACCGTAATTATCTGGGAATAATAATAATATTTATCCATCGTGTTAAAATATATATGTATGTAATCTGACATACGGATTCAGACTCGCAGACCGCTCCAGGAATCTTTTTCTGCCCCCATTTATGTGCCTACACTACATTCATTCAGCTTCTTACTGCGGCTACGGCCACCCACGGCAACAGCACAGCACGCACAGCCACAGCCCTCGCGTGCATTGAAACGTGAGATTGCTTATCACTTAAGCTTCTTCTTCACTCCTTCTAGAAGGCCACCTGGCACGTTTCTCAGCCCTGTCCCTGTACCTCCGTACCTCCGTACCTCCTCTCACTTCCACCTCCACTTCCACTTCCACCTCCCTATGTAAGGTACGTTACTCTGGCGAACCCGATGCACGTTGCACTCGTTGTGATTTTCATTTTGGTCAGCACCTCCTACTCCTACTCGTACGCATGTCGTGAGATTGGTGAAACATCTATTTACGACATTATCCATTTTCAATACCGGCAAGGCCGCTCGTCCATGGCTTCATTCATTGCTTGATTCATCCCCGTCCTGTACTGTGCAAGCATACGAGTACTGGATTTATAATATAGGTATTTCTGGTCCGTGTAAGATTACTAAGGTAGTACTCGAGTACCTCAAAACGTCCATTCAACACGGTAAAACTTACCTACCCAGTCACAGTAACAGCAGCAGCGGACAGGGTGGTCAATTAATATATCATCCGCCCCCTTTACACTGCAGTCTGCACCAATATGCCTCCCGCGAGTCCCACCCATACACCACCCCCCCTCTCCTTTCCACATCGGAGGTACCCGGAATCCATCATTAATTATCGACAAAGACTCTGAGATATAAAGCTAGCATTTAGTATGTCCCTAAACAAGAGTAGGCATTTTGTTCTTCGACTGCTTCATTCGTGAGGACTAGCTGGCAGATAAGCATACACTGCAATCGGATTATTCGTCACTTGTGGTGTAAAGAAGAACGAAGAATAATCATCACCGTTGTTTTCCAGGCATTGGATGGGGTGTTAAAAGGTTTATACGGTACAGTTAGTTCGAGGTATTGGATTTCGTATAACGCTATGGAGTAAAGGCGCTTGTTTGTTAGCCTGATGGAGTGAAATGAAGCTTAAAGTTGAAATGGCTGCTTGCTAGTGGAGAAGCTGTGGGTATTTACCGCAGTTCTTATTTCTCCCCAGCCCAAAGCTACCTATGGACACAACTCTCACAAGAGATTACCGGTCGTTAATAGGATGTTGAACAACATTAGAGTCCTGTAGATAGACGGCTTTCGAGAAGTGCAAGCTGAAAGAAAAAACCGTTGATATGAACCTGCGCAAGCCTCCGCCGTTTGGGGATTCAGAAGTGTTCTCGTAAACATAGCGACACCATGTTTCCATGTTTCGAAAACCTCCCACGTCAGCTTCGACCCGGTGCTCCATGCCTCAGAAAAGCATTGATAGAAGCAACAGCCAGATTATGCAGCAGAAGCATCTGATACTTCTCCGCCAGGCAACAAAGCTTAAGACTTTTCCAACAACCCTCCATAACATCCCCATCAAACCTCGTCTCCAGGCTCGGCTTCCCCAGCGCCGGCAACTCCCCCTTATATGCCCACTCCACCACGTCGTTGGCTGGTCGATGTCTAACTGACAGGATTGATGATATATATGCCTCTATATATTGGGGGAAATGTTCTCATAGTTGTATTGCAAGGTGGTTAACGCGACATGAAAGAGAGGTTGACGCGTCGAGGTGAGACGGAAAATGCGGGTTCACGTGCATCCCTGTCGAATTGGTTAATGATCAGCATTGAGAGTCAAAGTAGGGTAATCCGCTGGCAGACTACTAAGAGTCATGTCCGAGTATCACTTCGTGATCATCTTGTAAGAAAAAGTTTTCATTGGGAGAAAATCTGGAAAGTCCAGAGGAGACGATGTAGGAAAGAATTCCTACCCATGACTGAGCCCCCTCCGTCGTGCCTTCCTTCCTTCCTTCTTCCTTCCACCGCAACTTCGTGAAACCATGACTTTCTCCCAGATTGCACCTCCAAAGCCATTTCAAGAAAGCCTAAAGTTCGTAGTAAGACCTGACTGTAATGATACGACGACGACAATCCTTCGTTCTGATATGATGACTAGAATTCCCATTATTATACTCTATACACCTCGACATCTACAAACCCACAAACCATAACTATCTGCAAACGCCATTGGAATAATGTACAGCAAATCCCCACATGGGTATCTGGCCCATCCTGTCGTCTAAACCGAACGAACGCCTATCCAATCCCATGCAAACCCAGTCCTTCCTTCATCCCAACTCCGGTAGATGGAAATAAAACAGATATACAATCCATCACTCAATCAAGCCCACTCCCAATCCCAATCTCAGCCTCGGCCTCCCTCCTCACCAGGCGCAACAAGTTTAACACTCTTCTGCCTCGCCAACCCTGCCCCCGCCCCAACCCCCCAGCGCAACCCTCACGCCCTCCACCGCCTTACTCTGATTAACCTCCCTCTGATCTCTCCTCACACTCCTCGGACCCATCGCCCTCCCACTCCGAACCAAGCTATCCACTTCTCTCTGCTTGACCGCCTGCTTCTCCTCCCACCTCTGTTGCCGCCACGCGCCAGGTAAACAAGGATGCAGACACCCTTCCAGCGGACAACAACCCCCAGAATACTTCTCGCCTTCATGAAACTGCGGCCCGGAGTGCCAGGCTTGCATGCAAGCGCTGTGTCCACCGTGACCGCAGCCAGGACATAAAAACCATACTGCGCCGGCTTCGAGGACAACACCGTCAGCCTCGTACTCGTCGCGTAGGTCTGTGTCGAGTTCTCGCTGGCGACATATAGCGCAGGCGTCCATTGATTGCTGACAGCGGGGACAGCGCCAGACGGAGTTGGGAATTAGGGGGTCTGGATCGAGGGGCTTGTTGCAGTCAGTGCAAAAGTAGCCAACAGAGATGTTATCTTGAGCTGGCCCGAAGACTGACGGGTAGGTCGGAACGCCGAGGTTGCGGAGGAGAGCAGCTTCGGTGAATAGTTTCAGCGTTGTGAGGCGATGGTGGTATTGGATTATTATAGCGTTGGCCTGGATGTTATCTATTGCGGAAGCGGGGAGAAGAGGGCGAAGAAGGAGTATCATAGCTGCGGCATTCAGGGCACCAGTCTGTGTTTCAAAGCTAATGGCGCGCTTGACGAGAACAGTGGGATTTATTGGAGAGATTGTAAAACCGGGGTCTCTCGGCCAAGGGAGGAAGTCGCTTTCGATTATGTTTGGGTCTTCGGACACTTTCTCTTCCAATTGAGGAATGTTGGGTTGCTTCTCTTCAGATTGAATTGCCTCGTTATTGTTTGTAGACGGCACTGAAGCTTCCTGGATGCGAAATACGGGAGGGAAAGCTGGGTTGAAAGAGATTCCGTTCTGAGCTTGGATGCTTGATGCTTGTGAATCCGTGACATAGTTCCCACCTAAACTTTCTGACTGCATGGGGACTTCGGAATCGACACTCGGATGGTATCTTCCGTTGTTTGAGAAACTATTCTCCCAGTCGGACACTCGATCTCGTAAGGACTGCCCATTATCACTACTTGAAGAACTCAGAAACTTTGCTTGATGAGATTCGCCAGACGTTGAAAACATTTGAAAGCTCTCTGCAGAATCATGTCGCTTTGGTTCTATCCTCTGAGGTGGCGAATCTCGTTTCGTATAGTCGAGTCGAAGAGGCTGTTTCCTAATTGGTGCATGATAGTCAACTTTTGGAGAAAATGAGCCCATACCGTAGAAGTCATACCCTTCAATACTTGATGTTCTGTGTTCATCAGAGTGAGGGGCTCCAGGCACAGGTATAGGACTAGGACTTGTTGAAGGTGAATGGACCGGTTCCGGAAGCTTTAGGATATCCTCCTCCACCGTTCTTAAACTATGCATGGCTTCTCGCGTCTCTTTAGCAACACTGTCGCGCATAGGACGCACAAGAGGAGTGGCAACATTTGATGTGCTCTCTATATCTTCTGAGCTAATTGACTTTCTTGGTCGGTGGCGTGGACTTTCATGTGGTGTTAAACTTCGGAGTGGCTTTCGAGGGGTATCGCCGCCGCCATCTGTTCCCAAGTCAAAGTCTCGTGTGTCTCCTTTCGACTTATCCTTTGGTTGAGGTTCTGGAATCGCTAGCCGAGTTTTGCGATGATATTCAGCACGTCTAGTTAGGAGAAGGTTCATAGTATATCCAAGGAGTCGCCATGTCTGAGCTAGACGGTAATGACCAACTTGCTCGGCCGTCCGTCCGAAGGATTCCAGGATCAAAGCTGTCCGGACATTGGTTGGACCAAAATCAAAGGAATTGTGATTTACCATCCGCAATAAATAGCGGTTTGTATAATATTGATAGGTTTGACGCTTCGCAGTGGAAGGTGCATGACCAATCGCCATGACTTGCTGGGGTTTGTAAAGCCCTGTAACCAAGACTGCTTCCTCCAACGACATGATATTATTATCGACCATACCAGTAACATTAGGAGGAGTTGTGCTTAGGGACTGAGTAGAGCGCCCGCTGTTCTTTCTTCGGTGGCCTTTCGGTCGCCTGGGACCCAAGAAACTGCCTACAACATCCTCTTCTGAATCACTTCTGCTGACGCTAAACTGAGGTGTATTAGAAACATGTTGAAAGCTCGGTGAAACTTCTGGTGATGTTATCGATGGACGAGAACGCCGTCTGGGAATGGGTCTTTCCTCAAGAAACATGAGGACAGTTCCTGTCGGGGAAAAAGCAAAGGTCGAAAGAGCTCGGCGATCAATAACTTTCGGGACAAATGCAACATCAGTTTGAGTGAAGTTGCCTTCTCTATCGACACTCCACAACAAATCGCGGGTATTCCAAAGAAGTCCGGTAGGTGAAGAATTCCACTGTTCGATCTCCTTGAATGGCAGAGACGGTCTTGCAAGATCCCATATTTGCACCGCTGAAGTTTGATATCTTGTGGTACTTGAGTCATCATACGCGACTGTGACTTGTGCAGCTCTATTTCCTTGCGCCGTGGCAGACCAACAAGCTGGTCGCCAAGAAATATTAGATACCAGAGCTGCCGTCGCAAATGTATATCGTGGCTTCTGTTTACTGTCGGATTTCATGTCCCATACGTGACAAAGTTGGTCCATACCACTACTAATCAGATGATCTCCATCTGGGTGCCAAGCAATGGAGAAAGTGTGTGAATGAGCTGCAAACTTCAAATAGGGAGAGCTGTTTCTCGATATATTCCATTTCTGGATCATGCCAGAATCCGTGCAGCATGCAAATTCCGTCCCAGTTGTGGGCGACCATTTGACATCCCGTACTGCTTCCGCATTGCACTTGAATGAAGCTATGGTTTTAAACGTCGGACCCCTTGGACCGGGTATAGGCTTGCTGATATCGAACCACTTAACCGTTCCATCCTGACTTGCTGAGAGAAGCCATTCGCATCTGAATGGGTTTATAGCCAATTTATGGACCTGCCGGGTGTGCTCTTGTATCCGTCCAACCTCCAGACCCTCCGCAACGCGATTCAAGTCATAGACGGTAATCCTCCCATTCCCACAAGCCGTTACAATCGTAGTATCCAGAGCGCTATGCGACCATTTGACGGCTTTGATATTGAGCTGGTCTTGTGTCGCAGCAGTTGGATCGTGGGCTGGCGCATAGCTGGTAATGATGGCGCGAAGGTCGAGCTCCTCCGTGATTGTAGAGCCCTCCACCTTTAGGATCTTGAAAACCTTTGGCCCTGCTATAACAGCTCTTTTCCCATCTACAGATCGGTCCAGGCAAGCAATGGGAGCTCCCGCAGAGAAGGTGGTATTTTGCGATGCGCTTGGTCGAAGTTGGGGCGAGTCGATGGTGCTCGAGTCGATACTTTCGCTTGGGGTTGCTGCAACTGGACGCCCCAATAGCTTTCTGATTGACATGTTCCCCTTGTTCATCCTGGCAGAATGGGTCTCCTTTATGGAGGCATCTTTGAATTGCCCATACGAAGAGTGGTGGTTGTGATGATAGCATCCTATCTTGAAGATCAATACTGTAACCGGCAGAATTCTGCGGGCGGTGAGGGGCATTGCATCGCATCGTTTGTGATTGGCCCCCTGTTCTACGCGAGCTCACTGGACGTAAAAAGCGACAATTGACGAGCAGGTCTCAGTTAATATTTATATGAGTTTTATGGATGCTTGTCGATCTTTTAAGTAAAGGTATGATTAGTCTATTTTATATAGAAATGTAACAAATGAGTTTAGTAAGTACAAATAGAGCGAAGCATTAAGGGTTAATAGTAATAAAGAGTTATAGATCTTGCGCCGAAGAAGTAGAAGTAGACTATTGAAATAGAGTAGTGATATAATCGAGGACGATTATGATGTGGACTATCAGTGTAGGCTATAGGAATTCCCAACATGCAAGAGAAGGGAATCTGGGATAGTGAGGAAGAAGGAGAAAAAATGGTTGAACCATAAAGGGTAGTATTATAGACTAATCATAAAAGAAATACAATAAGGGAATAGAAGGGGAGGAAAAGTTAATGGACCGCATAATATTACACCATAATGTCCGATAAAAGTTTAGGATTTGAAGTTAGTCCATGCAATTATGGTAGCTATTTTAGTTCTTATTCTGCCACTTTTAACCATTTTGCGGTACCCCATCTCCTCCCGTCCGTCCCAATCACTGGCAGTTCGTCCAAATGCAGTAAGGCTCGCAACCCTAGCATCCCCAAGTTCGCACGGACATAATATCCTTCCAAAGGTTTTGCATCTTCACCACAATACATGATCCAGATCAGAATGTTGGCTTCTTCCTACGCTCAGCGAGCGTGCAACCGTGGTCGGTGATGATACTTGCATGGTGGACGAGTCTATCGTGTGATGCGGGACAAGACAGTTCGCCATGCTAAGTCTGAGATCAAACCTGAATGATGAAGGGGTGTTAGCCTCCGAAATCCATTCAAGGATTTTTTATAATAAGAGGGAATTGGGGGTCCAGATCAGAATGCCGGTTCTTCCTTTTGTCTTTTTGATCATCATGATATATATCAGATGTTGATATTTCATCATCATGGACCGATTAAACACTACCACAAGAAATTGGGGTACACTTAACCAAAAAAGATCAGTGATGATACCCCACAGGAGGTCTGGCCACCAATCCGCGTGGACGTGTTCCATCAGTCCATCAGGAATGGTTGGACTCCTCCGTGTCTGGTCTGAGATCGGAATGGAAAGACAAGTCTGGCGAGGAGAGAACGGGGTCGACGAGGACTATTCAACTTCCAAGTATTAGCATAGTTCCTTCTGCAGATTATAAAAGCCGATGCTCTGTAGCTGGCTACCTTGGTGTGCCAAGTGCCACATTCAAGGTGTAGAAGGAAGGACTGACTTACTTGCATTCTGTTCTCGCGCTTGATTGCTATGCTTGTTGTGCTAGATACCATGAGGAGACAGGGGCAGGACTCTATTTGCGTATAGTCTATGCGTTCCAATGATTAGCAAGTGCTGTTCGAGCGTGCGACGTCCTCGTCGTGCAGTTCTGGTATCGACCGACCGCAAGGTGCATCAGGGTGTTGGAAATGAGCGAGGACCACTTACTATTTCTTGCGACCATCGTTGATCATCTGTCTCAAAGCTCAATCTTCTTCTAGGACAATACATAATGGAGGGTTTCGGGGGGTGGGGGGACCGAAGTGTTCAAGTGGATAGAGGTGGGAGAAGGAAGAGAGCGAGGTGAGAAAGCAAGGACTCTCTAATCTTGATTAAGCCTTTAATTTTCTTCCAAGTATGGCAGGCATGAACAGTCTTTCAAGTTATCAACTAAAAGTATTATATATTTCTAGCGCTGAGTATAAACTGTGTGTTGTTGGAGAGGAAGGATCCCCTTGACATCAAAATATAAATATTAGGGCAACCCAAATAACCCAAGCACAGTCAACTCCTATGAGTATCTCTGAAGAGGAAAATATTATCTTAGAGGGAGAAAAGTTCTCTGGCACAAAATAAGGAAAAGATCAGGAAATTTAGTTTCTACCGTCCAACATTTAAGACACCCAGCAAGAACCAAGCAGCATGCGTATTATGTTATGTTTTTAACTGCTTCGCAGCATGCCTGAGTTTTTTTATTTTTTTTAGAGCCACCAAAGAAAGCCTAGCAAGATGAAAACAAGTAGCCCAATAGACTGCAAGTCAAAGGTAGAGGCTGCTAATGGTATGTGTTAGTAAAGGGGTTAAATTACGTGGACACTTTCACAAAACATCTTCTTGTGTGCATAGTATATTCTCTTTTTCAAGCATGCCTTGATGGTCTAGATATCTAGAGGTAATAATTTAATACGCAAGTTTAAGTAATCGTTGACTCGCAGTACTATTCCAACATGAGGCGGACGAACAAACTACCGATACCTGGACACTGGACATGGAGCAGAGCAGACCGGTGTACTCTTTAATAAATATCTCTGTTAGCTAGAGCAGTTGGATCTGAGTGAGAGTAATTTCCTGCTCACAATACATCTACTTGCTCTTTTTGAGACATGTCGGCTTATAATTCATTTAAGCAGCTACTCCTATCTTGAATCCCGGCAAGATTAGGCAGGTGCGCTCCAAGTCCGTGACTCCAGCTTCCATCAGTTTAGTCTCCGCTTACTGGCTTTTAGAGACTAGTGGAGCCACGCAAAATGGACATTCTTCTATCGCACTCCTCAGAATCGACCGTTGATCCTACTAAGTCACAATGGACTATATATCAAGTGAGCCGAATACTATATACCTATGATGCAACATCCTTCCGCAACGCTCTTCGTGTTAATCTCCAGCTCGAATTACATATAACATTAACCATCCAATCTTTCGCTTTGAACTGGTCGCAGCAGAGAGCTGCAATGATCATATTTAGCGATACTCCTTCCAGGCTATACTCAGATGGGGCTGGTGATACCCGCGGCAAAACAACAGGATGGGGAGTGGACATTGTTTATCTATTATCTATATAAAACGATATTATGTATATTAATACACACTTTACAGGTTTTACTCCTATTTCCCCTCTTGATAACAACGAGGAACATTTAATTGAGTAAATTGCTTAGTGTGAATTAAGAACTCTTGCTGACATATAGTTATAGCTATATTGCTATACATAGCTGGGGAAGTTATGCACTTGGAGGATTTAAAGCCTATAATAATACTTATATGTAGCTTCGAGATTCCCTAGCCAAGGATGTTCCTTGATTACAGAAATTTATATATAGATACGCGTATGATTTAACTACGGCCCAGTGGGTTTGCATTTTTGAACTGCTAGAGACATAATCAATACTATAACCAAAAACAGACTAGTGGCATACTTCTACGGAGCGTCTTTCTGAGCTCCGTTGACCAACTGCAATTCCTAATAAGACCTCCGGTCCCAGCAACCCGATACAAGCAAGGCCAAATTTGTCGCGAAACTTCAACTAGGGAGTGTCAGATAATGCGGGGAGGACATACTGTGGTCCAGCAGCAGAGACCAATAGCGAAAAGATATGAGAACATGGTATCGGCAGTGCCACGCACATTCGGGGACGGGGTCCAGCCTGAAATGCCAGTCCCGGTAGTAGAGTTTGAGCTGTTCATTGAAAGCACATGTAACCTAGACGGACTATAAGAAAAGTCGATGAGTAACAAACTGGCATATGGAAGAGGAGAGGGGCTGGACGATATCATTGTGATATAAGTATATATTCCAAGTAAGATATCCTAGGTAGCTTACGTTTCAACCTCCTCCTTCTTGCCTCCTTTCAAGAAAGAGGCTTGACATATGGAATAATATGTCAATCAGATATCGTTTCTATGAATAGATATTAGCACGCAACCGCTTCGCGCAGACTTCTATTCACAACGACCAGCACACTGCTAATAAGGCTGCGCCCTTTTTGAACATGCACGTGGTGCATGTTTCACAAGCTAAGAGCCACCACTTTTATCAATAGATGTTTTTCCCCCCTTTATAGATTTCTGGACCTTTTACCGCGTTCAAGTGCTATCGCTACTTGGCATGGCCACAAATAATAAAACTCAACAATCGGCTTACAATGTACTCATAGACGCCCCCCTCCTTTTCTTGATGAATCTGGAGCACTTGATGTTCAATTTTATGCATTACAACGATTGATTTTATTGGAGGTATGGGATTTAGATGAGAACTAGTATGGCGCTTAATAGAAGTGCAATCATTTACATTGCCATTGTGCTAAAGTAGAAAGCTAAGGACTCAACTATAATGTGCTGTATGTGGAAATATCCAGATTATGCTTAGTAAGCGAGGTCGTTGTAACTTGCTACCATAGTGCTAACACAAAACCCAGAGGTTTCGGGGTTGCTGGTGTGTTCTAATACTTTTCTTAGGCTTCTTAGACACTTCTGACTATACATTTATTCATAAGAAAGAGAAGGCAGATTGCCAATCAGTAGCCCAGCATTGAATTAGATATCTCCTATAAAGAAAAGATAATCCTGGAAAATACTATGGCATAGATGAAGTGACTGTTCCGTTTGTTTGCAAGTTGCTTTGAGGCACTTTCTGACAATCTCGCCTAAAATAGGGGGTCATATCTAAGATTCATTCATCCGACGTCGCGATTGTGAACAAGCACAACGACTATGTGGGATTTGTGGGATTCGTCAGAACTGTACTCGGAGTCATGGAATTCTAGACTGATTGAATCTTCGATGGTTCGTTATAAGGGATAAACTCAGCGCCGTTATGACTGCGCTGCGAAGCTGATGATAGATATAGTGCGATTGTACATCCCTAACATTCTAACATCCTGCTCTTTTGACTTCTAAGCTCTTCTTGAACGGGTGAATTAGACGCAGCTATCGGGATAAAAATACAGTACAAGTAATTCTTAATTATCTTCTTGCCCCCAGCCTACTTACTGTACCACATAACAGCCAAACAGCCCAAGATCCAAGTGTCCAAAAACACGTACCTAGTCTCACCCATCTAATCCAGGCGTTCTAATGGCGAGGGATACCGGGGAAAGCACAGACGGACAGGAAGCAAAAGTCCTAACCTACACGCAAGACAAGAACCGCGGTCTCGACATCCAAGACTCAAACGCCCAACTCGCAGCACCCACCACTCAGAACAAAACCGCACTCCCCTCAAACAAACTTCCTATAAACAAGACCACGCACTCCGCGCATCTATCGCTGGGATATCTTCTCAAAATCTGCGATCCCACACCATCTACATACCAAACCTCGCTATTCCCCGCATTCGAACAAGCCGGGATCCTAAACGATACTAAGTTTACACGCAAGCGATGGTATCTTACGATATCCAGCAACTAGCAGCATCGAAAGCACAAGCGGAAACAGGCGAGTCCCAGTCTCTATTACATGTAAACGATTCATGACGAGTTGCCTCTTTCGGCAGCACAGCGGAACAACTGCGTCGGAGATAACGTGGCGGTCGTGGGTGGTGGTCGCTGGGGATGAAGAGAGTAAAGGAGTCATATACAGCATGATGTTCGGAATAGAGGGACGCGGTCAGGTATCCGGGAAGCGTATGAGAGGCAGGGATCACTTGACCCTATGGAGATAGGGGACTTTTATATGGACCCTGAGAATGCTGTGAGGAGGGATGCTTTTCCTGGCGTTGCTTGGAAGTGATAATGTTAGGCCTGTTGCGTATATGCTGAGGGATCATCTTAATGGAGTTGGGAGGAAGGAGGCGAGGAGGATTATGGTGGTGCCGTGTAGAGAGCTAGTGGAATTGAATCTGGTATTGTTTTATGGGTAGAGAGCTTGCGAAGAAGATCCAAAAAACAAAAAAAAAGAACTCTAGTTCATGATATGCATTAGTAAGTGGTTAATTCCGACAAGGTGTTTAACTTTAGCGTGAGCATAGATAAGTGGTTTCCAATCCAATCCAATCCAATCCGATCCAATTCCAATACTAACCTAAATCCGTACTCCTCCATACTCCATACTCCATACTCCAGATGCCGAACCCACTACCCGAACCGCCCCTAACACCTAGCTCAAATACCTAGTTTTCGGCGGACCGTGTTATATAATCACTACGTAAGTATAAAGTGGAGAATCCGGGATAGCGGGGGCGGGGTACGTTTACGATTACCCCGCATTTAATTAAGTCAAGGGGTTCGGGACCACTTTCTTGGCCTGGTCTGCGATAGGATTAGTTGTATAGTACTGTATATTTAAGATAGAGATAAGGAGGGATCTCTACGGAGTACGGAGTAAGAATATGGAGTATGGAGTATGGAGTATGGGTGGGTACCTTGATTAGGGTTTGGAGGTAGGTAGGTCATTCCGAGGGTTAGTTCCTTTTCTAGTCTGTTTTAGGTGGGTGGTAGGCA
>NW_022157265.1:0-77467 GCF_007821495.1 Lachnellula hyalina
CCCAGCGCTGTCATAATGGGGGCCGGGGAAGGGGGGGGGGGGTTAAAAAGCAGAAGGCTGTCCATTTTCCGGCTATCGGTTCAGTTAGACGTGGGAGCAATGCCATTTCCAGATTGTCATTATTGAGCTAATACTGGTTTTTTATTGCAATTTGACGGGGCTTTAGCAGCTGGATTTCGGAGCATTGGAGATGTTGATTCTTGAGCCTTTTTGTATGGCATGAAATGGTTGTTGAAATATGTAGCGGAGAATGTAGCTTGGACTGAAATAAGGAAATAATCAACCAAAGCGGACAGGAGAATTGTGAGAGGATGCGTCCCTAGTCTCTATAGGTCATGTGTTGACGATTCAATCAAAAGCGCATGTAGATGATAAGGGAGCTTGTGGGAGTGTGTTCTAAAGCAGGGGTCAAGGTTCAAAGAGGCAACGCACCTGAACGTAGGGTGGTAAAGGAGTCGGATTTTTTCCCCTGAGAGACATCTGCATGACTCTCTCTGCATCTATACCTCCTCGCCCACCTCTAAACCCATTGGGCATCCTTTATTCCAACGCACGTAAATGGTCGAATAGCTACATAGATTTAGACCCTACATATCAATAACAGCTCTCTCATACACGCTAGAGGAAGCGCAGTGGTAAGGATAGGAGATGCAACAGTTATCTAAGGCGTAGCGCAATATCTTTGACAAAGGTATCTCAAGGTGGGTTACACATCAAGACCTGGGCCCAGAACAAATTTCGTAATGCATTTTTAGGAGTAGAGGCAGAAGCAAATGAAACAATGTATAAAATTAGGGGTAGACGACTGGGTAGTTAGCTCTGCTAGAGGTCCACTTGGCACCAGAGTCTCTAGGATCTCTTTCGACATCCAAAATTCGTCATCGTCTAGAATGCAAACTTGTCCTCCCACGCGACCATCTTCGGCACATCCGTTGGGCATTTCGTTAACAATCGTAGATCACATTCACAGTATAAATTCGTGTTCTAGAAAGTCGTAGCATAATTCCAGTGGTCAAATGTAGCATTCCTTTAGCTCGTTATGCGACTATGCGACTAAAGCCATGACACCCCATCCCAACCCAGGAAGACAGAAGAACCTTTCAAAATCCTAAAAAAAGTTAGCGTTTGCCTAGAAACCCTAATTCCAGAACTCCGAAAAACTTACGGAGAGGAGTGAAGAACCATCTGTTCTTTCCGGACGTGTATCTCTCCTCCAAAGCCTTCTTGACGGTCTTCTTCGCATCCTCTCGCTGGGAAACCTCCTTGAAAGTATCGGCAGTCACAACTCCCTTCAATCCCTCCAACTCCAAGGTGTAACGTGTGGGCATCAGATGGTTGTAGTTGATGACCTTGATGAACGGCTTAACCTTGCTGCGCTTGGCTTGACGGGCTTTTGACATGCGGCGGGTGATTTGCGATGGGTAGCGCTCGATACCGGCGACCAATGCGTGAGGGTATGGGTGGCTCTTGTTGCCGGTGTCTTGGGGTTGAATGATCACGACCTGCAATTTCTCCATCAGCGCTGTCTTTAAGCAATTCCCATATCCATCTCCTTGCGCCCAGCTCGGTGTCTTAAATCTTATATGTTCGGGTGCGCGATCGTGGGTGGTGAGTATTTACCTTCTTTCCGGCATATCTGCCCCTGGTGATGATGGCAACACGGCCGACCTTGAGGACTGTGAATAATGGGGTCAGTACTGCTGATCAATTGTAAACTGATTTGGAAGCGTCCTATACTTACACTTCATGGCGACTGTCGGAGTTGTTGGTTTTTCGTCGTGGTGTTGCTCTCCACGAAAATTGGGGAGTGGAAATTCTGAAGAATCCAGTGTGCGGCGGTCTAATCCTAGATTGGCCTAGTGGAAACACGTGATTCCAGCACTTTTCGGTACGTACCAACAACGACTCTCAACATCGATTCTCTCTCTCACAAATATCTTTCTATCAAGTATTATTTTGATCACAAAACTAGGCTTGAAGGCTATCATCACCCTCGCTGCTAAACATGCTTGAGGCTTAACCTTATGGTTCTAACTTGACAGATATTTACTTAGTCTGATCCGGCTTTTCGAGATTCGCACCAACGAAACAGCATTTCACCTTGGCTAATTGGCTCACATTGTTTTAACTGGTAACATTTCCGTCATTTCAGATGCTCATGTTTTGACACCGACAGCCTCGGAAGTTCTTATGGCATGATCTGAAGCTTGCCATTGGCTGGGCATACTTGACTTGCGATCAGAGGCTTGAATTTTACAACATGATGTCGGTTGCCCTCGGTCCGTTCCCCAACCTTTCAAGTGAAGCTCAGGGGATGAATGGAGGCACTCATATTTCCTTGATACTCTCCAATGACCGAGAGGTGCTGGATCATGTTGCTCACATGGACGTCGAAGGCTTTCAGCTGGGCATCAATGAAGCCCTGCCTTTTTGTGTATAAGAAATATATTACTTCAATCAAATTTATATCTCTCTCTACCAGCATTTCATTCTGTGCTGCGACTACTCAATTTCAATACATGTTGAACAATGGTCTTTTAGACTGATGCAAGATGCGTAATTGTGCTTTTCAAATCCATTCTTGTCGGACTTACCACCTTGATGTCGGACATGGTGCAATTGTAAGTGCTGTTGGATATCAAGTATACCAAGGTAGAAGAAGTAAAGTGTTAGGAGGTCATGAATATCCCGCCCTCTGTTCATGAATGAATCGGGAGATGAGGATAGAGATTAGACCGAAGGAATCAATACTTGCTCAAAGTAAATGTATAGTATTTGACTGCGAACAGATACCGTGATCGAACCTTCTTCATCGCCCTTACTTCATCTTTCATTCTGCCACTAAGGCCGAGGCTTCCGAGCGTTTAGTATAGCAATATCTTGGGTCAGACTGATGCCATCCAAATTTTGGTTTTGGGGAAATCTATCCTGTTTTAATGCCAGATACGTCGCGTAGTAAGCACGTGACCACATATTCCAGAGGTTCGCAGCTATTTGAATCAACACGCGATTACTTCCGGAGTTTGCTTGATTAAAGTTTTTCTCCACCTCCAGAGGCGCTTTAGCGAGAACTCTTGAGCGCTAGGACATCAAGGCCAATCCAACAATTTCCACAAGTTCACCATCAACACCATCAATAGGACCGAGATCAAATTCTTCAAACGACAGAACGAAACACAACGCAGCTGCGAAGCGCTAAAAGAAGATACCTACCACTTTAAAACATAAAAATATCCTACTTCTCTTGAAACTTCATGGCCCCCTCCTTTCTCCACCGCTCACTCGGACTCGACGGTCCGGACATGTTACTCGCCATCGAGTCTCTCCTATTACTCTCTTTACTGTAAAACTGTTTCTTCAAGTTCTTAACAGCTTCTTGCATATACTCATCCTTTTCCTTCTGCGCCTCTTTTCCTCGGATTACCAGTGGTGAACTCTCAGGTAGTCCTTTCCCAGGATAGATGCGTGTCTTTGCCATACGAGGGATCTGCTCAGACTCTTTCGGCCAGCTTCCGGGTAGGTCGGTGTCGTTAACTACTGGATCAACCACTTCTAGGGCTATAATCTCAGGGAATAGAGTGAAGGTCCGAGGGTGGGTTTTAGAGACCACGTCCAATTTTGGTTCTTCGTTATTTGGAGATGCCGGATCAAACTCCTTAGATCGCCACTCTTCTCGGTGCGTATGTTCCAACAACGAGTTTACCTGAACCTCCAATTGGCCAGTCTGGGTATCATTCCAAAGTTCAATGGCCGAATCAGAAAGTTCACGGACATCTTTTCGAAGACTCTCAACTTCAGACGAATTGACAAGTGGAGAGAGGACGGAGAGAAGTCTGGAGACAACACTTTCAGTCCTGCTGGGTGGAACGGAGCAATTGGACTCCTTGGGCCCCAGACTCCCCGTGAGAGTGCTTCTGGGTAGTGACTGAAGAGCTCGCATTGTTAGAGCTTTCCAAACATGTGCTGCTCGTCCACCGTAACCGGAAACGTCGAGTTCATCTGATATTTTACCGAGGAGATCACTCAACGTCGGCTGAGACAGGGTGAGCTCCGAGCGGAAAGGTTGCCAGATGTATTCGCACATTGCACTTGAAATGATATGCTGAGCATGTGCAGCGCGGAGTTTGCGGGAGTCTTCGGAGTCATCGATCGGGACCGATGCAAAGACGCCATCTGCTTTAACCAAATTTTTATGCACCTTCTCTAGGTCCTGATCGTGTGTCAGTACAAAAGCTGGCCGAAATCAGAGAAAAGTAAAGGGTACCTTTCCCTCGAGATCATTGAAGTATTTCCAAGATATTTTTTCAATGCGACCACGAATGTCCTCGAACCCCTGCTGGCTGATCTTTGTTAGTATGATGTTACATTCTCCTGATGTGCTGTGATCAGGGATGAAGTACTTACAAGTAATCCACCGACTTGGAGTTCAAGGAAAATTCCTTCTTCATCATTTCTAACTCTTTCTCAACAGTCTTCTTTTCTTTTTTGAAGGTATTCTTGGCTATCTCTAGCACTTCGCATTGCTCCGTAACCTTCTTCAACTCTCTCATCTGTAATTCCATGGCTCTCTTTGAATCTTCCACGGTCTTCCCGAGCTGCTCCCTCTCACTCTCGAGACTAGTCACTCTCTTGTTGTTCTCAGCAGCCTGCTTTTTGAACCCATCTTCTAGCTCCTTCGTGCGATTCTTCATAATTTTTTCCAGTTGTGCCGAACGCGTCTTCAATTCATCTTCTAGCTTTCGCTTTTCTTCTTCCGCTGCAAGCGAAGCTCTTTTCTTTTGCTTTGCGATATCTTGATCTAGTAACTCTCTTTCTCGCGCAATCTCTGCCTGTTTGCGCTCAATATCAGTATTTGCCTCCTGGTCCATGCTCTTCAAGATGGTAATCGTGATTCCCTTATTGCGAATATCTTCATCTTTATCTATGCATTCTTGCTCTAACTGATTGAGCCTATTTCTGGTCTCATCCATCGTGTCAAGATTATTCTTATGCAACGTAAACTGATGTTGAAGGGCTCTGATCGCTCGTTGAAGCGCATCCATAGTTTGAACCGTCTCACTGACTGCTTGAGTCCATGGGCCAAGACCACTTTGATGTTCATGATGCGGTGAGCTGCCCTGGCTTGGGCGAGATCTTCTGCCGTTGGTGTTGGTACTTGCATGACCATTGTTGCTGAGATGATCCCCTGCACCATCTTGTTGGCCGCTGCCATTGTGGGATTCATCCGCTTCGCTACCCTCCCAACCTCCATTGGCTTCAGTTCGTTGACGGTTGTTTCTGGGACCCATGTCTGGTAAATATTCCTATTTTGTAGCATAACACATCAGCCGCAATGTCCGTCATCACACTGTGGTATACTTCGATTCGACAGAAGTAAATCAAAGGCTTAGTTACTTGTAATGCTGTTGAAAGGCCCTTCCTCTTAAGGCTATTCTTGTTCCCAAAAGTATTTACCAGCCGCTTCTTGATTGATCCTATCCGTGCCTCATGTGGTGAGAGCTCGCGATTCTTGTCAATGGAGAAGGTATGATTAGGGGTTGACATTCAGCTCACGAAAGAAAAATCAGTAAATCTAACCTTTTCTGAGATTGTGCAGATTTCGGATGAAAATGAGGGAGTTGTTGGCGGGTTGGTCGGTTAAGTAGGCCAAATATTGAACATTGTTCTTCATCATTATACAAAGCACTGAGGCACTTCAGATGGACCCCGGCAACAAGATCAACATTAGTGACGGTACATACCCTACAGTTGGTGCCTCTTTCACACCACCGAACCCCCTGCTCACTGTTTGTCCAGTAACACAATCTCGAAGCATCGAGACGGCTACCGATTGAGATGCCTGACGTGTCGCCGCATCACTGGATCTCAGAGTATATCCACCAGTGGCAAGACTGCCGGTGTTGCGTTTATAACGGGTAAATACGTTCTCACATGCTTCATGTACATTATTGGGGGCGTGGGCACTGCACGATAGCCAGAACAAATACATTGCGCGGGGTGATGCAAGCCTCTTTGCAAAATGAGGCGTACTTGTCAGCAATTTTTTGGTGCCATTGGACATCATGCAATGTCCCATAGCCTCGTCTGGTGTAACCAACTGCTAGTGAAGAATTGCATTCGTCTGAAATTTGTTCTGTACTGCGTGCGGGATGCCACAGCAGACCCCGCTGCCCTCTCGCAACACTTGACCGCTCTTCTTTAGGATTAAAACTTCGTTTGAAAAGTCGACCTTATTGATACTGTAAATACGAGTAAGGAAAGTGACTGCTTGCCATGAAATGACACTTGACTACGGCGCTTGATGAACTCGAGGATCAAGAAAAACGGAACTCTGTTGAAATGTACAATTCTAACCTGAACTGGGTAATGATTATTCAAAATCGTTTCCAAGAGACCAATTATCAAAAGTTACCTATCAGTTAAACAAAAACAATGAATTTATATAGAATTAGACACTTTCAATTCAATGTATTGCAAGGAGAGAAGATGGATGGCAAGAGAGGAGAAGGATCTAAAGGAGCGGGGCGGGGCGGGCGGGGCTCACATTTCGGTCCGTCCAGGCATCCGGTGCGCTAAAATCGGAGCAAACGTTAGTGGCTTGGCCGTAGTGTTGGCGTTGTGTTGTTTACTTAGGTCCCAAAGTAAACAATACTTATAGGTACCTACAGAGAATGATTTTCTGAAGCCCATATCCCAGGATATCTCAACCCTTGAACAGCATCGTTTTGCATGATTTCAACCTTCCTCAGCCTCATAGCTTGAGGTCTTCTCTCATGGTTGCAAGCACCTGGCCCACTGTACCAGACACAACATTCCATTCCGCATTCCACACCAACTGTATCTTCACCACCATGCCTTCCACAGAACGTGATAACTCGCGCGATAGCGAGAGACTTTTGAAACACCAGCATTCAGCTTCGTCAGATGGTGCCCGAGCAATTATTCCCATGTGAGTATTTCTACGCCTTCGCAGCGCAACATGCTAATCCTTGACTTTCCAGGTGGGACAGCTCTGATCCTGATCGCGCACCTCCTCCATTACCTATGAACCCCTCCTCGCCGAGCGTTGCATCACGACCTAATACTTCATCCGCTATAAAATCTGCACACGCTGCGCTCACGGAGAAGGCTCGGGAAAGCAATTATATCACAAATCCCCCACCGAAACGACTTGAGGGATCACCAGAACGCTCTCTGATTAAGGGAGCTGCTCATAAACGTATGCAGTCACTACAAACGGGAAACGTGCGAGACTTGAGTAGCTTCATAGAAGCAGGCTCTACATTTGGCTCGCCTACGCCATCACCAGAAAAGAGTACAAACCGGCCAACGACTCCACATACCAACAAGGACTTCTTTTCAGAAGGGAGATCTCTAGAGAGGTCGCCCGAGAAATCGCCCGAAAAATCACCAGAGAAGGAAGGGAGTAGATCTTCAACACCTACTCCAGCTTGCGAAGTACCAATTAGGGATATACCAACTTTGAGACCTTCCTTGAGAAGACCACCACAGAGCATTCTCGGCGAAAATACGCCTCCACAGTCGGCTACGATGTTGGCATTACAACATATGGCAAGTAGAGATGTGGATGCTCCACTATCAAATGTCACAAACGGATCAAATGCGCTGGTTCGCTCCCCGCAAACGTTCGACGCGATTTCAACACAGATCTTGAGCCTTACCAGTATTGCTACAGGTTTACAACGAGAGATGGCTCAACTTAGTCGAAGAAGCAAGGATAATGCCACAGATCTAGTCAGTCTGAAGGAAGCCACAAATGCGCGTGACGAGGACATTCGGAAGAGTCTAAGAGATCTTGCCAACAATCTGAGCGAGTCTGGCTCAAGAAATACAAGCTCGATTTATGGACCGAACGCTGCACTGTATCTAGACAACAAGGCGCACAATTCTCCCGGATCTAGAGGGAAAATAAGTCTTCCACGATTTCCTAGCCCAACAAGCTTCTCAGCATCCCTTGATAGAGACTCGATCACCAGCCCCTCTTCGTTCAATGCCGATGGCCCAGTCGTTAGTATTGCGCTACTCGAGAAGATCCTCCGCGAGATGGGAACCAAGGATGGGCAGGATAACCTCGTGAGTAGGCTGACTGAAGTTGCAGACAGATTGACTCGCGAAGGGATGTCTACTGCGAAAAAACTCGAGGATTTGGTACAGTTTATCAAAGAAAACAGCACCTCGCAAGAACTGGTGACACATCACGGCGGGGGCGCTGGAAATTCTAGGCCTCGAAACTTCAGCTTCGGAGAGTCGCCTCCATTAGAATTGGATTTCGACCAACAAAGATCCGCACCTATGACCCAGCGAGTCGAAGCTCTTCTTGGACCAGGAGCAAATAAAGAGAACAGAGGTCCTAAATCGGCACGAGCTTCCGAAATAATCAACGAAGATGTTCTGAAGATCATCCGTACAGTGAAAGATAGCGTTGCACAAGGAGGCGGCCTTACCGCAGAAGTGAAAGCTCTTGTTCGTGATCTTCGCGGAGAAGTTATGGGCATGAGTCGGGAGATTTGCCGCCAATTGGACGAAGCCCGAAAAGCGTCTGACCAGGCCAATGTTAAGAACCTCTCTGCTGCAAAAGGCGCTACTATCGAAAATGAAAAAGTCACTCACATCATTCAAGAAGGATTAAAGGAGTTGGAGCAACACATGGACCGCATCATGCAGGAAAATCGTCGCCAATCTTCCTCATCCGTAGCTTCACGAAATACGGTCGATTATGGTGAAATCTACCAGGCCATGCGCGCTGCAATCAACGATAAGGATCGTGACTCCGCAACACCTGCCTTGGCCAAAGAAGACATTGTTGAGGCCGTCAGAGAGGCTTGGGAAAACTACAAGCCAGATATCGAGATCCAAAATTTTGGACTTGAACGGGACGAATTGCTGGCTTGTTTGAAGGAAGGAATTCAGCAATACGCTCCCCAAGACACTTCTCGAGACATTGGAGGAGCTAGTAGAGAAGAGGTCTTCAAAGCTGTTGTCGAAGGCTTGAAGCATTTCTCCCCTCCACAGGTAGAGACGGAAGCCAGTCTCTCACGCGAAGAGATTCTTGATGCAGTGCGGGAATGCCTGGAAGAATTCGAATTCCCATCCGCTCCTCTACCAGAGCCGCGAGAACCCGAAGTGACTCGTGACGATATGCTTGATGCTGTCACAGAGGGTCTTCATATGTTCGACTTCGCGGCAAATACAGCAGCTGCGAGTCGAGATATCAACAGTGAAAGTTTGACTCGCGACGACATGCTCGATGCTATCACAGAGGCTCTTAATAAGTTTGACTTTACAGCAAATACGACAACTGTCAGTCGAGATATCCGTAGCGAAAGTTTAACCCGTGATGACATGTTTAATGCTATCACAGAGAGTCTCAATATGTTCGACTTCGCGGCAAATACAGCAACTGCGAGTCGAGATGGTGGTGAGGGATTAACGCGCGATGACATCTTTAATGCTATCACAGAGAGCCTTAATAAGTTTGACTTTGCGGCGAATACGACAGCTCTTAGTCGAGAGGTTGCTGGTGAAGGGTTGACTCGCGATGATGTGTTCGTTGCCGTCAAAGCCGGCCTTGAAGATGCGCCTCTGCAGATGGGTCCTCACGGAGAACAGATCATAGAGCGATTGGAAGAGGTGATGGAAGCAATGCGTACAGAGTTCAAAGCGGTATCGGATGAGTCGAAGCAAAACGTCTCGGCTCATGGAAGAGACACAGAGCAAGTTCTGGATGCAACGAAGGACGGACTTGAAAAGCTGCGCACCGATATCGAGAGTTATGTCGACCGAGCTGCCGATGTGACTGGCAAGGATGAGATCTTGGACGGCATGCGAGAAAGCTTCACTTCTCTCCGTGCCGATATTGAATCTTTATTATCCAAAGAATCTGATAGCTCAATGGAAGCTGTTCAAGGCGAATTGGAACATCTTCGGGAGACGCTGGCTGGCTCACTTGTTCGTGGAGGAGCTAGCGTAGAGAAAGACGAGATATTGGACGCCTTAAGAGAAGGTCTCGACAGTCTGCATGCGAATATTGATAGACCTCGCGACAGTAAAGACGAGATATTAGACGTCTTAAGAGAAGGTCTCGACAATCTTCGTGCGGATATTGAGAGACCTCGCGACAGCAATGAGAGCGTTCTCTCCGGTACAGGGGAAATTCTCGACGCACTCCAAGATGGCTTAACTGGGCTCCGTGCTGAGGTCGAGAAAATCAACAACAAGCCCATCGACATGACTGTCAATTACGAAATCTTGGACGCCTTGAAGGAAGGTCTAGAGGGAGTACGAGCCGACATTGACCGTCTCCGAGAGAACGGCAATGGCGAGCGAGCTATCGCAGAAATAACCGACACGGCAATCGTTGCCGCAGAAGGCTTGAAGCAAAAGGACATTCAGAATCTGGAAGTCTTGATCACTCAGCTGAGAATGAAAGTTGAAGCTATGGAATCTATGCCACCGCCTGCTGCAGAGCCCGCGCCAGGATCCTTGTCTAAAGAAGATATAATTAGCGTCGAGGAGAAACTAGCCAATGTACAAGAATCAGTGGCAGACATGTTGAATCGGGAGCAGCCTGTGGATGAATCTGGTATTAAAAAGGAGGATATAGAGGCCATCGAGACTCTTCTTCGAAACACCAAAGCCAAACTAGACGAGATGGACCCAGAGCAAGCTGTGAAGAAAGATCACCTTGATGCTGTTGGGGTTCTTATTCACGAAACCAAAGAAGGCGTCGATGAGCTTAAAATCCACCTGGAAGACGTTTCTAAAAAGGAAGAGGTCAACACCATCGAACTTCTGGTTCGCGATGTGATTGCAGGCCTTGAAGAGATGAAGGAGCGTGCAGTGAAGGAGTCGGAGGATGTTGAAAAAGTAACCAAGACCGATATCGAGGCGGTCGAAGCAGTTTGCCTAGATGTCAAGACTGTCATTGAGCAAATGCTTTTGCCGGATGTTGCCGCTCTAGCATCAAAAGATGATGTCAAAAATCTTGGGGAGATGGTCAAGGAGTTCAAGGGCCGGATTGAGACCCACGCCGAAACCAATGCAAAATCTTTCGAAGAACGACAGGCAGAGACTGTTGGAGTTAGCGAGCGAGTGACGGAGATCAAAAGCTTTCTAGAAGAATTCAAAGATACTATCAAGGAGAAGCTCGACGAGGGATCCACTAGTGTCGAGACTTTAGGCAAACTTCTTGAGGGTATGGGTGACTCGATCGAACAAAACGCGGGCGTATCAGATGATATCCAAAATTTGTTTGACATGATGAAGGAGGAATTTGAGAAGTCGAATGCTGGGGTTGTCGGCACCAAGCTTGAGGCAGATGAGAAGTTCCAGGAGACACAGGAGACCCTGACAGCCAAGATCGACGAAAGGTTCAACGAATTAATGACAAAGTACGACGATGCTCTACTAGCGGCTGAAGCCAAGGCAAAGCTCGGCGAGGAGAAGAACGCTGAGGCTGAAGCTGCTGTATTAGGGACAAAAGCAGTAGCCGAAGAGTTGAAACTACTCATAGACACTTTAGGCAGTAGTTTTGGCGACTCAGTTGAGAAGATGGACGAAGCTTCGAAGACTGTTTTCCACAAAGTCGAAGAGACTTTTACTCGAATTGAGGAGAATCATGCCGAAACCAAAACAGAACATCGACTGACCAGGGACGAAGTTTTCAAGACTGCCAGTGCCATTGAAGGAGTGGATGGTCATGTCAAGGAATATCACCCCAAGATTCTCGAATCCATCAAGGACGTTCTTCTCATTGTTGGTCAGCACTATGAGCATTCTAAGACATCTACTACAGAGATCCAGGAGAAGATTGCTGAGATACCTATTCCTCCTCCACAAGATGAAACACCTCTTCTCAAGGAGGCTCCTCCTGTCCAGGAAAAGTATGACGATAGCCCTGTTCACGAGAAGCTAGATAAACTCGTTGACCACATGCATGTTGCTGGAAAATCGTTCGCTCAGCTAGATATGCTTGACAAGATACATCAACAGGTGTTGCAAACTGCAGCTGAAGTTTCCGAATTCGTATCGGCGCAGACACAGCGCATTGCTGATGATCATGAAGATAGGGAGAAGGCTGTTGAGGCTGCTACAATTACACTAGAGAAGCGTCTTGCACAGAAGGAACTAGTTGAGGCTACTGTAGTTGGCCTTCGCGAAGAGGAGGAACACCTGAAGGAGTCTGTAATCGTTCTCAAGAATGAGCAGGACGATCTTGCACACCAAAAGATGCGCCTTTCAGCTGATGTGTCAAGTCTTGAGACTGCATTGCGGATACGACGGGAGGAACTTCATGCGATGGAAGCACGAGCCGAAGGACTTGAACGCCGCATTCTCGAAGGCGTGATTGATCATTCTCGTGCAGTACTCATCTCTAAGTCCAACAAAGGCCGAGATGCAATGAGCAGGAAGCGCGTTCCCAGCCATGCCACCTCAACCACCGGATCCGTATCTTCAGTCACCACTTCACGAGCCTCATACACAACACAAAGCGCAGTCAGTATGGCAATGAACGGCAACCGCGCCATGGTCAGCGTTCCCATCAAAAATCCCGCTGGCGCAGCTAACGGCAGACGAATCCTCTCTCTCAACCAAATCACCCACAACGTACCCACGGGAGGCATGAAGCGCAGCCATAGCGTCAAAGCCGCTGGCGGCTCCGGAGCCTTCAGAAAATCTAGCTGGGCTGGCTCTTTGAACAATAAATATGGCGATTTGAACAAGGAGAACCTTGCTCTTAAGGAGAGCGAGGAAGATGACGATCATAGTGATGGTGGGGAAGGAAGCGACGATGAGACTATGAGACGTAGTAGTAGGGGTACGACAATCTTGACTGGTACTACTGGCACGGGAATGAGCGAAAGTGTGATTGATGAGGGGACTGAGTGGACGGGTAGTGCAGATGGTTCTCATGATGAAACTGAGCTGGAGAGTCCAGGCGAGAATCCAGACGGGATGGTGTTGTTTGAAGAGGGCGTGGAGGCTACTTAGTGTGCATTTCTTCTGGGTGGATTCTTGTAATTACTACATTTTATTGTTGACGGGGAACATGGGATGGACATTATTGGATGGAAGGGAGGATGGGAAACCGGTTGCTCCTTTATGACTTTATGAATAGCGTTTAGCGAGTCGAATTAGCTGTAGCTGTTACTTTTATTAAAACCCTCTTGAGTATGTGCTGGCTTGTCACAGTTCTCAACAATCCGTGCACCTAGGTATAATGATATTACCCAAGGAAAAATTTAATCACCACTAGTACTATTCAAAAACGCACAACTCTATCTACCCCCATCCAAATCAGAGAAATAAACAGTGCCACTTCGCGTCGCAGAGCTATCTATACCAGCAGCGCCATTTGTCTATGGAAATGAGGCACCATTACTCAGATGGCTTAGCTGGACTACTACCTTAGTAAATGGGAATAGTGAAGGAACGCTAGCAGTTTAGCATGGGAGATGTATAGTTTCAGAGGCTGTCGGAAGCTGTAGTGGCCTGCCTGCATGGGGCACTATGGCTCCGAGAACTTCTTTCGGCTGGCCTAATAAAAGTCCTCCACTATATAAGCTTGCTTAAAGCTTTGCGTATAAATACTCTTTATCTATTTAGGTGGAATAGCATAGCTTTCTCGGAATCTTGATACCTTGAAAACTGCATTATTTACGTTAGATTTTATAATTATACGCTAAACTGCGTAGCTACGGAGCACCTTGTACTCTCAGTTACCTTACGTCTAGGCTTTGTCAAGTTTGAAGGCCAATATCCTGATAAATGGACAGAGAAGGAAAAATCAAAAGCATCCTATCGATGAGTAGTTCCCGTATGTGGAGCTTCTACAGTCAATCCAAGGGTATATAAGGAAGAAGAGAAACACAAGCACATAAAAGTAGTTCCTGAATTGACTTTCCAATTCCATCATGGATATCTAAACACGTATATCATACAAAATATCCTTCCTCAATCCCTCATCCTATTCGCCGAAAAGCGCTTCAAAACCACTTCTCTAATCTTATACCGGCCCAATATCCCATGCACACCCAACGCTTCCTCCTCCTCCACATTCAATGGAGCCGGAATATCCACATAGACAAGAATAAGCGTCTTCTTGACCTGCGTGATGACTCGATTGATACAATTCATCCAATGCCACGTCCTTCTCTCCTTCCCATCCACGTAAGCCTTGAGCGAGGCATCGCTCCGCCAATACGCATCACTATAACTCGGTAGAATAATTATGCCGAATTCCGCATGGTCGAAGACGGGTCCGCGGTTGTAGAGCATGAGATCGCAGGAAAATTTTATGCCGGACCGTGGTACCCAGCCTAGGGAGCGGAAGTGGTGGTACACGACGTAGTTTATCATGAATGGATCATCGGGCCTTAAGGCTGGGTTGGGCCGTGGTGGGAAGTATGAGGATGCGCGGAAGAGGTAGAAGAGATCTTGTGTTGGGATGGGGGCTTTGGTGGTTGGGGAGAGGATAGTGAGGGCGCCGAGGGCGTAGGAGAGGAAGAATGCTTCTTCGAGGGTGAGTTGGGTGTGTTCTTGATTTTTGATGGCGGGGAATGATGGGTCTTCTGAGACGGTGACGGCTAGTAGGCCTTGTTCCGGATGGGGTGGTTCGGATTGGAGGAAGGTGTTCTTTTCCACGGTTGGGGAGAACCGGACGCTCTTTGCGCGTTTTCTACCGAGCAGAGGGTTGGCGAGGGCAGAGCTATTGGGCGTGGTGTTGCCATGGACTGTTTCGTCTGACTGGCTTGATCCATTGTTTGTGTCGTCGCTAGTTTCGGACGGATCTGAGGAGAAGAGAGACTCCTCCACGACATCAGGTCCATTGGGTAGAAGCTCTTTAGAGCCCGATGTATTGCCATTGGTCTTTAGATCAACCGCGACAGTGTCTACAACTCTTTCGTTGAATACTGGGATTTCCAGGTGACTGTTGCTTTCAATTGTCTCCAGTGGCAAAGTCAGGGCGACTGAATTTGGCAAGGCCAAGAGTTCAAGTGGACCGACAGGTGCAGAGGGCGTTAATTCCTGCTGCACTATCAATCCCAAGACAGCATTGCCACGAGATATGTGAGGTTCTGTGAGACTTTCATTCGTATCTTCCAAATCAATACCCGAATCGAGCGAAGAATTGGGAAGTGACAGAAGCTCTAGAGGGCCAACAGGAGAAACAATATATTTGGTTTGGGCTAGAGCGGGCTTGGTAGAGCCATTCAAAACTACAGTAACACTCTCTTTGAGTAAATCTGTGTTTGAAGAGTTGCTACCGATCGTCTTCTCAAGCCCGTTTGGGAGAGGATCAGTCTCGATCACTTCTGCCACCGATGATACTTCATCAGGAGGCTCTTCACCACAAATAATTGATTCTGCTTCTGCTTCTTCTGATCGTTTTTGATCAATAGCTTCCCTCTCCTTTCGTGCCCTTTCCCACTTGACCTGTTGCCGCTCCAGCCGCCGTTTCGCCGTGTTCTCTTCACTCGTAGCTTTCTCCTTGATCCCTCGTCGAGTCTTCTCCCGTGTCATCCAACTTGGTTCACTTCGACTTAAACTTCCTTTTCCATAAAATCCCTGCTCCCACAGCCCTCGGATCGACCGGGCATCTGTGACGTGGACGGAGCGGGTTTCTGGAGAATACCATCCTTCATATGGTGGATCGAAATGTGTTGACTCTGATCCGACTGTCTGCCGAAGCCATACGTAGAGGATGTGGAAAAGGGAAAGAGGATTGTGAGGTACAAAGGTGGGGAGTGGGAAGGTTCGGAGCGGGGCTGGAAGAGCGTATAATTTATTCAGTTGCTGAAATTTAGAAGGGCCATTATATCTTGGCTTTGGCAAGGTCTTTACGCTATCTGTCGATGGAGCTGGGGACGCATCAGCTACATCAGCTAGGGAAGTCGAAAGGTCAATGGTCGCGGTTGGCGCGGTATCTGCCATGGTGAGAGCAATACTACCGTGGAGTCATGTCGAGCTTTCTAGGTATCGCAGGTGTCAGCAACCAAGGTTCAGATTATTGTTTTCCTCGTCTTCTGTACAGCTGAATGTTTTGAGCAATGCTCAGATACCGTTGTAGTCTTCTCGAAGAGAATTGAGCCAGCATTGAAGAAGGACATAAAGTCAGAGTCAATCTCCTAAGCATCTAATGGTGTCATCACCGCAAGCTGGGCTGTCGTAGCCTCTATCCATGTCATGAAATAGAAATAGGGATATACTTACAGCTAAACAGGATCTTTTCTAAAGGTGTTGAAAGAAGTTTGCGAGAAGAATGGTCTGATGAGGGAAGGAGTTGCTTTTCTATGCCTCGAGAAAAAGATTTGTTGCGGGAAATCCCGATGTGTGCATGTGACGCGGCCGCTCATGCACCGACCTGCGGGCTGCAGCTAGTCTAGTTCTATGTTTTTCAGGGCGAATGAATGGCAATGCAAAAGTCATCCAAGTAGAGGCTTTCTCTTGATACAAATATATCTCTGAAGACAAAGTAATCATAATCCTATGGGAATAAACAGTTCCTGGTTTTCCAAGATTGTTTTGTATAATTCGACAAAACCGCCTTGTTTCCTTTTGGTGTCCCGGAATTTCCTGGAGCACTAAGTGAAAGAGCAGAGGGGAGCTTACCCAGCCTCCAGCCCAGCACAACCTGAAGTAGTTGCGAGAAGTGAACATATAGGAAAGGTCATAATGTCTGTTTCTAATACTTGAGTGACCCATAACTTGAGGCTTTGAATTTACGAGCTCTATCTACCACACGTGATTTGGTGGGACAACTTAAAACCTTTCATATTCTCTCACGATTTCTCGAATGTGGCAGACACCAAGCCAACTACATCCGTATGACAATCGACTCTCTGAAATCTGTTGCGGCTACTGTGCGAGCAGTAAAAATCGCAGAACGGAATGTTATGGAGACATGGATCTTTGGCATCGCCCTGGCCTGTGGTATTTGGTACTTCTTCATCGTGCTAGTCCAAGGAATTGGTTCCGCCCAGTTGTATGTTTATACGCGAAATGCCACTTCGTGGAGCATCTTCAAGCTGATACTCTCTTCCTTAGATACCGATACTACTCCTCTAAGCCAAAGCCAGCCGTCTCTCCCACCTTGCCGATAGAAAATGTCCCACTTATTACTATACTTCGACCTGTTAAGGGACTTGAGCCACAGCTCTACGAATGCCTCGCTGCTACATTTCGACAAGTATACCCTCTGGAGAAGTTGACAATCTACTTCTGTGTAGCGTCATCTAGCGATCCTGCCTTTCCCGTGTTACAACGTCTGCTGGCAGACTTCCCACGCTTCGATGCCAAAATATTCGTGGAGGAAGAAGATCCCAATCTAGCTGGCCATGGCGGAGAGACAACGAATTTGGGACCTAATCCCAAGATCAGGAACATGAGCAGAGGATACAGGGAAGCTAAAGGAGATATCATCTGGGTCATTGACTGCAATGTTTGGATTGGGAAAGGCGTAGCTGGACGGATGGTGGACAAGCTCTGCGGGTACAAGGCGGATGGGACAAAAACTATACCTTACAAGTTTGTCCATCAGCTGCCACTTGTTGTGGACAGTGTCGGCGCAAGTGTAGATGAAGAGTCGAGAGGTCTACTCCGCCATGAAGAAGACCAAGAAGTCTCATCTACTAGCTCCTCCGCATACGATATATCCTCCCCGCCCAAAGACGAGTCGCATCTTGACACGGTGCTCCGAATTGGTGGTGGACGCCTGGAGGAAATGTTCATGGCATCATCACACGCAAAATTCTACACAGCAATCAACACTGTGTCAATTGCTCCCTGCATCGTGGGAAAGTCGAATATGTTCAGACGGTCGCATCTAGACTACTTGACGTCTGGAGCCTCTTCCTACTCGCCCGGGATTGACTTCTTCTCTGAAAATATATGCGAGGATCACTTGATTGGAGATTTACTTTGGCGAAAGAAGGTCGAGGAGGAGAAGGCTGGAACGAAATTCTACAAGCATGGACTGGTCTTCGGCGACTTAGCTATCCAGCCCATGGCAGGCATGTCAGTACGGGAATACATTGCAAGGAGAGTTCGATGGCTCCGCGTTAGAAAATGGACCGTCACCCTAGCTACTTTTGTAGAGCCTGGAGTTGAACCCATTTTATGTTCCGCCTACGGAGCCTTTGCATTTACAACCTTACCATGGTTTCACGAAAAACTTGGAGTCCCCCAAACATGGGTTGCTTTCTTTATCTCTTGGATAGCAAGTGCATTGACATGGATGCTCGTGGATTCTTTAATCTATGCCAAACTCCATTCCGGTGCGTCAATCGAGCTGGACGAGGACACACCCTCCTTCGCAAAGCCTCCTGGTAGACAGTCGAGAAGATCGATCGGCGAATGGATCTCTGCATGGCTCGGTCGCGAGTTCCTCGCTCTTCCAATCTGGTCTTGGGCCTGCCTAGGTGGAACGACCGTTATGTGGCGAGGCAAGAAATTTCGCGTCGGCCTGGATATGCGAGTCGTCGAAATCAAAAGTTTGCAGAAGACGCTTACTCTTGAGCCAGAGAATATGCGCTCACGAAGTAAAGATAGAGTTGACTGATACGAATACCCCGATAGACTAATGCCTGATGAATTGATATTGCCGCCACTTCTTTTCTTCTTCTTCTCCTGTGCTATCTATTACTACTTTACCTACCTGCGGTTTCTGCTTTGGGCAGTGCTCATATAAGGCGATACTTCCATTGATCTAAGCTACGTGTATTGCTTCAATCCGTCCTACCGCATTGAGGCAATCGAGGTATTGGACCCTCCCGGACCAAATCATGTTCCTGAATTAAACATACCCCTTATCTCATTAGCTCCTCACTCTCAAAAACTTCTTGTCTGCCTTGTCCACCTCGTGCAAACTGTTCACCCTTGTCACAAACTCCGCTCTAAACACGCTTTCTAACGCTCAACGGCGAGGAGAAGTTGGGCAGCATAGCAGTATGTAGTCCTGCGTGGCAAGCAGCTGCTTCAACTAAGCTTTCCCTGCGCAGCCTTTATATTCTCTATTGGCCAATTGAGCACCCAGAGATCCGTTTGGGAAAAATTTGCATAATCGATGAACATTGTGGGGTAAAAGGATTTGTTATGTTATATCTGTGATGTCAGCTTGTCCCCTCGCACCCCATTGCGTTCACTATAACTCCGAACATTCCGTTTTTCAACGTTGCGTCCAGATCTAGATTTTCTCTTGCAAAGTGTCTGTCCTGTTCTAGAAATGTCAAGAATAGAGTCCAAAAAGCTAAGCTTAAGCTTAACCTCGATATCAAAACCCTTTTCCACCGCCGAGATCAAACTCAATACCCCGAAATCCCCACAACACCCGGAGCCATGGTCGGCTTGGGAATGGAGTGCAGAGGGTGGTTTTTATTGGCATGCTAGGATGGGCTGTAATGGTATTCCTTTCGCTTTCTCTCCTATCGACTTACTTACCCTATCCATTCTCAAACTTCCATCTCTTCTCATTACGCTACTAGGTACAAGGGAAACTAAGTAAGATTGTCTGGTTTCAGATGAAGGGGAATACGAACCCCAACCCTACACGCCTACCCTGCCTATTTTCCACACCCACCACCTGCACTTCCGCCGCCGCGACGAAGAAAACACCACGCTCTATGCTAGCGTATAAGGAAGTGCCTGGAGTGGTGTATATAGCGAGTCTAAACCCATTCTACAGGTGTGGCGGCGTTGTTTCCAGTGCAGATTTGGTGGGAAAGGTGGGAAGAGGTGGCGTGTGAGGATATGCGTGTCGGGGCCGCCAAAGAAAAAGACGAACATAAAGGGGATGGTGAGGGTAAGGGGAAGGGGAAGGTTAAGGAATGAAGAAGTGGAGGAAAATGAGGAGAGAAACAAGCCAAGGGGCTGAAAAAAGCTGATGTCGATGAGTGGAGGAATAGCATTACGCAAGAATATGACCTGGCCCTCGAAAGCAACGAGAAAGGTAGGTAGGTAGGTAGGTAGGTAGGTGCCTTGCACTATCATCCATACATGTGATGTAGCGATACTGAGACGTGCGAGTAGTTGACAAGGAAAAGAAAAGGGAAGATACTTTCAAGAAGGAAACCTATGAATGGAAAGAGTGGAGGCGGAGGGAGAAGACCCGGAAGAGGAAATTAGCTTCCAGAGGCTATAATACGTTTCTCAAATTCCTTAGTAGGAAAAAGTCTAGTGTGTGCCATAATAAGCAGTGCTAAGTGCATAATAATAAATCGCTACGTGCTGAAAATCCGGGTATATTCCATATCCCACAAACTGAATGCAAAGCTGCTCCGTGACCTCGTTATCATTACACATCCTAGTCTATCTCGTCGCAGCCACCTCATAAGTACTCGGCGCTGTACTTTCTACACCATGATATGACGTCTCATCTCCATCTGAACGTGTAGGCGGAGTCAACATCTGGTACTCTTCGTCTTCACCGCCGGTTACTCCCCGCTCCGCTTTGATCTCCCTCGTAGCAACAATCAGCTTCTTGCGGATCCACCAGCTGGCGAATACTGCAGAGACGTACAGACATTAGTAAGATATCACACACAATGATGGATGGCATTGCGAGAAAAGGTGACTTGCCGCTGATTATCACTACGATACCTATCGCAACTACCTTTCCCCATTTCGCGGCTTTCGAGCCCTCGGAGCTGGGTGATCCGAGTGCTACGAAGACCATGGATTTAGGGAGGGAAAGGAACACGGTAGCCATGTAGACCCAAAATTTCATGCCTGTGCATGAAAATAGAGGATTCGCAAGATCTGTAAATAGATACGTTGTCAGTCGTCGCTCACACAGGCAGCTGTGGAAATAACAATACTTACGTGGGGGAACAATGCTGTATCGGATTACCAACACACCACGAAATCCAGCTTCCTGGGTGACTCTAGCAATGGCTGCCCACTTGACTTGTTGGTCGATTTTCTTGTGAACGTACTCGGTGAACAAATACTTGAAGGCAACACTGGCGCAAAGTTAGTTCCTCTCGCCATGAACTCTGCATGAACAGGCTAGAGACTCACAAACATGCCGCTTCTCCAAGAACAGCACCCGCACACGCAATCCCGATAGCAACGCCAAGCGGATACGTCAGCTATCAGCGCCATCAGTTCATCAATCCAAACTTGACTCCTAACTCAGAACTTACACCAACAATAAGCTGCACAATCTCATGCCCAAACAACGGCGGAAAACTAAGAATCACCAAAATAAGTGTAGGCAGTGTCCAGGACCACGCCTCCCTGTCCCGGAGCCAGTCCGTCAGCGGTTTAACCCAGCGCTCGAAATCCTTTTTATAAACCTCAAATAACACAGAGAACACAACGGTCAGGATACCAAGAGGCACCATCCTATACGCCATATCGTGTCAGAGAGGAGGGTTACTTAAATAGAGGCACGTGACAAACCAGTAAAGTCTCCGCTGCCATTTCTTACTCAATTTCTTGTTCAGCAGCGAGGACGACTTGTCCTTCCATTTACTCTTCCTAAACGGTTCGGGTTGCATCGTCGTCGGCGGTGGTGGGAAGTCTCGCGAGTGATCATACTGGTGGTGGAACTGGTGAGTCGAATCTAGGTGTTCGGGGATTGAGGCGTCGAAGGGGTCTGGGGCCGATGGGGCGGGTTGGTAGGGCGCATATTGACGGGGCGCGGCTCCGAGGTCCTGTTCTTGGGGCGTGTGACTGACGGCCGCGGCTTCTGGATAATCACTGATGTTGTGACTCCGGTCCATAGTTGGAGATGTGATGTGAGCTTGGTGAGGTTGGTGAGGTGGTATTGTTGTGTTGTGTTGTTGTTTTCTTTAAATGAAACTGAGTGTCGCTGTGTTTAGGTTTGGCCCGTGACTGCGCTACGCCCGTATACTGCGTATTCTAATTTTAGAAATGTCGACTATCGGGACTGTGGAATGTAAATATATACCGAGTATGTATGAGTCGTAAGAGAAGACAGTTACCACCTTTTTGACGCACTTGCATTCATAATATTTATACGTATTGAACTTGGATTATGTGTAATTAAAACTATATACGTTGAGCGTTTCATAGGTAGGGTGCCTTATCTGGACACTCCGAGAAGCTAAAGTTACCCTACCGACGACGGCTTTCTCTTAGTAAGCACTATAATGTCTAAAAGCGAAACACGAAACCAGATATTATACATGCAAAGAGTTAGTTATATCCAATAGCTAGAATGTAGGCTTAAACAGTGTCATGTAAAATACTTCAATATAGATCTTACTGGCGGTTGAGACTTTACTCCAATTCAGTGTGTTATATGCACAGACATCATAACCTGACGGCTAATTCAAGCCGGATCGACTCTCCTACGAGACATGGACCTGCAAAGTGCGACATGCAACAAAAGCGGCTTGTAACCAGAATAGGCCAGAGCCACATGTCAGAGGCTATCCAGTCACATGACTCGGCAAAGATCCCGGATCCGGCTTGTTAGTCGGCCGACTACCTTACACCATATTAGATACTAGTCCACGACCGGTAACCTTCTTTATACTTCGTATTTCATCCGATTTTCCGCCTTTGCGGAATCTTACCCCGCGTACTCCGCATCTCACTATATCTCTTCGTCTATTGGCTATGACGCAAAGTCCAGTGTGGGGTTGGCTTTGTTATCAACACGCATACGGCTTGCGTCGGCATACAATATAATACATCCCCATAAGCACGATAAGTGTACCGACCGTACTTAAGGTCATGTTGGAAACTGACAGTTCTTTGTTATTTCTACTTCTTGTCATACGTGTTCCTTCCGTTCAAGGAAATTTCAGGCTTTGTTGATAGTCAGCTTGTGATTTGTAAAATAAGTCCAATCCAAGTACTACATTCCTTCTCAGGTGCTTTTTGTCAAAAGAACTTCAAAATGTTCTTGTCGAGTAAGGAAAATGGCCTCACAGCCCTCTTATTTTCCCTCTTTGCTTGCACTCTCGCGGTATTTTCAGGATATGTAAGTGTTAAGAAACCGCATTCTATCTCCTTGGCCTTCCAAAGCTTTCTAACAACCCACAGTTGATCCTCCTAACAATCTACCGCCTCTACTTCCATCCCCTCTCTAAATACCCAGGACCCTTGCTTGCCAAAATAACAGATTGGCATTCTGTCTACCATGCCTGGAAGGGTGACCGGCATCTCGAGTTCTGGCGCTGTCACGAGACCTACGGTCCCGTCGTCCGTTTCGGCCCAAATAGTCTCTCCTTTAACTCAAACACCGCCCTAAAAACAATATACGGCCATCGAGCAAACGTCCAGAAATCCCAGTTCTATTCCGTATTTCCGCCTACGAAAGATACCTACAACACGCACAGTAGTATTGATAAAGCTAGTCACGCGCGCAAGAGAAGGGTGCTAAGTCATGCCTTTTCCGATGGCGCGGTTAAGAGTATGGAGAAGTATATTTTGGGAAACGTGAGGACATTCTGTTCTCGTCTTGGAGAGACGAAAGGGGAGAAAGGTTGGAGTGTGCCACAGAATATGGCGGATTGGTGTAATTACCTGACCTTCGATGTCATGGGGGACTTGTGTTTCGGGAAGGCGTTTGAGATGCTCGAGCATGAGGAGAATCATCATGTTATTGATCTGATTGGGAATGCGGCGCATATGCATTTGATTGTAAGAAAGTCTACCCTGAAACTATTTGCTGGAGCTGACAGGAGAAGTTGGGCACAAATCCTATGATCAAAACCCTGGGTCTGAATAAAGTCCTCTTCAGGAAGATCTATAACATGAGAATGCAGTATATGGCATATAGCAAAGCCCAAGCGGGCGAGAGAAGCAAGATTGGACTTGAGACGGACAGGAAAGACTTCTTCTACTACCTTCTGAACGCACGGGATCCAGAGACTGGAAAGGGGTTCTCGCCACAAGAACTATGGGGCGAGAGTAACCTCTTGATTATCGCTGGCTCAGACACAACATCTACAGCACTAGCTTCTGCATTCTTCTATCTCCCTCACAATCCCCGAACTCTTGAGAAATTGACCCATGAGATCCGGTCGACGTTTGCGGAAGTGGAGGATATCAAGTCAGGACCTGCGCTCAACTCATGCATATACCTTCGAGCTGTCCTCGACGAGGGAATGCGTCTCTCGCCACCCGTCGGCGGGATGCTTCCCCGCGAAGTCCTGGCGGGTGGAATTGATATCGACGGCGTGCATGTTCCCCAAGGCGCTGTAGTCGGAACACCCCACTACACACTTCACCACAACCCAGCATATTTCCCCGCACCATTCCTATTCAACCCTGAGCGTTGGATCGCCGCTTCCTCTTCTGAAGTAACCGAGAAAACTGTCGCAGTTGCGCAATCGGCATTTTGTCCCTTCAGTGTTGGTCCTAGAGGATGTATTGGGAAAGGGTTGGCGTATACCGAGTTGTCTGAGAGTTTGGCGAGAGCGGTGTTTATGTATGACATGAAATCAGCTGAGGGTGTAAGAATTGGAGAAGGAAGCCCGGATTCTGAGTGGGGGAGGCAGAGAACAGAGGAATATCAGTTGAAGGACTCGTTTACGAGTTGGAAGGATGGTCCGTTTGTACAATTTCGCGAGCGTGCGTAGGGTAAATTCAATCTAGAAGGCGAGGAAGGCGCTGGTGAGGTAGTTGAAGCTTGCAAAGCTGCCAATGTCTATATTCCATGGGATAGAATCCATGCACCGCCGTTATTTGGTTAATAGCAGCAAAATATGAGGTGGCATGGCCTGGTTCGTGATTGCAAATATTGTCTCTTGCATTTCTAGAGATAGAACTTTGGGCTTGACCAACCCGGGGCCCATGCCCGTGACCCCGGAGTTGAAGACGGTCCAGTGACATATCTCACTCTTTTCAGCTAACACTGGATTTACTTATTACATGCTGGCTGCCGTACAAACTTGTTGATCTACGCAGCTAGGAAGCTGTTAATGCTATTGGATGAGCTCCTCCGAGTCAAAGCATATTCTGCAACCTCTGTATGTGTGTGTATGTGTATGTGTATGTGTACTCGTTGTACGGAGTAGTAGACAGGACATCCGATCCTGGACAGGTAATTTCCGCTTCTTGAACAGGCATAAAAAGCATCTTTAGAAGACGTTGAAAAGCCGAACGAGATGAAAAAAGATAATAGGGAGGGAAAACACGTAGCAGATGATAATCTGTTCGAATACGAATCTGCGCTTCCATCCCTTATAGAGTTATGTAATCTTACCATCCGAATATCTGGTCAGCTGGTGGGCAGAGGTAGAGATCAGGAATGCGGGGAACATGTGGCATGGGAATCTTGACTTTCCGATGGCTGAAACCTTGGCATTTAATCCCTGTTACATTTCGACGCCACTCCACGCCACGCCACGCCACGCCACATCAACAACTTCCTACCTGAACCTAAACTTCTGTTGTAAATTCTATCTCATTTGCATGTCTATCTTGATTCATTGATGATGGATTGTAATTCTAATTCTAGTACGCTTACAAGTATGTTATGATGCATTGAAACCTGTGCACTGCACTGCACTGCACTCCACCTGATATTCCATTATTGACATGACGTTGTCTCCTAAACATCCGTCTGTCCCACATCAAAGGCACAGTTACATGTAGCATTAGGTAAAATTGGCATCATATAATGCCACTTCTGATTGGTCTAGAACACAGTCTGTAACACCGTGTGGGACATGAGACTTGGTTATTGGTTGAGCACCTGGCAAAGGAAGGTAGGATTGAAGAGGAGAGGGGAGCTTGAGCTTGGAAGCTACGAGTGAGCTCCGCGTCATGACTTACTTTGCTTGCTTACTTTACCGAGTGTTGCCTACCTACGAACCCCTCACCTCACCTCATTGCCTCTTCTACATCTCTCTTCTCCCATCTTCTCCTCAACCCAACTCATTTACATACATCTTCCAACTCTTGACCAAGACACCAAACAATCAAGAGAGAAAGAAACAACAAACAAACAAACCAAATACCGCAAACATGATCGATCCCACCCAAGTCATCGAGGCTTTCAAGACCAAGGTCAGCTCAGCAACTTCGAGCGTCGCACCAATCCCGACAGTCATTCCCAATGAGCCAATCTACGAGACAGTTGGTTCTGCTGGAGGAAAGACTCTCTGGGTAAGACCTTCTGCCCTCGATCATTCGACTCAATACTAACACGCAGCCCAGGTTGTTTTCGTCCTCATGCTTCTATCTACTCTAGGCTTCACCTTTTTGGCATGGTCAGTCCCAGTTGTAAGTGCCAGTCCCCCAAACCCCACCCACCTCTACGTATACAACATCCCCCTCAGTCACTAACCGAATCGTTCAACAGCAAAAGCGACTTTTCCACGTCATCACCACCTTCATCACCCTTTTCGCCACCATTTCCTACTTCGCCATGGCCACCGGTGACGGCAACTCCTTCGCTGAGACTGTCATCAAGACATCCCACAAATACACCCCTGACACCTACGAGTATGTCTACCGCCAAGTCTTCTGGGCCCGCTATGTCGACTGGAGCTTGACCACCCCTCTCCTCCTCCTGGATCTTGCATTCCTCGCTGGCTTGGACGGCGCCAGTATCATCATCGCTATCGTCGCTGACCTCGTCATGGTGCTCACTGGTCTCTTCGCGGCCTTTGGCACCACCGGTGGGCAGAAGTGGGGATACTATGCCATGGCATGCATTGCGTACCTTGTTATCGTCTGGCAGCTTGTTGTTGGTGGCCGTCGTGCTGTTTCTGCCAAGGATAACAAGACCGGCACGTTGTTTGCTGCCATTGGTGGCTTTACGCTTGTTCTCTGGACGTTGTATCCTATTGTTTGGGGTATTGGTGACGGATCCCGCACGTGGGGCGTTGATGCTGAGATTATTGCTTACGCTGTGCTTGATGTTCTGGCTAAACCTGTCTTTGGTTTCTGGCTTATCTTTGCTCATGCTACCAACCGCTCTGAGAGTATTGATGGATGGTGGAGTAACGGACTTAGCAACGAGGGTGCTATCCGTATCGAGGATGACGGTGCATAAAAGTTTGAGTAAGAACGAACATGAGATGCCGATGGAGATTCTTATGAGGAAAGATCCGACTGCGTGAGAAGAGAATTATAGGACAGGAATAAGGGTTTGGAAGCACTTTGATGGAATCATTTTATCGGAAATCATGCAAGACTGGCTTGGGAACTCGGTGTATATTGGTTTTGCTGCATTTCAAATCAACCCTTGTAAAAGCATGATTTTATTAGGATTAATAAATCGGTATTCGTAAATTGGGGTATCTTGTGTACTTTGCACCTAACATAATATCATCAATTGATCCCAATCCCAATCTCAATACCAATCCGTCACCAGACGCCCACCACTTCCTTAAAACATCAATCATACCCCAAAACTTCATTAATCTTTCCCCTCAAAAAGCCAAACCCCATAGTCACCATGTCAACCACCCCACCATGACTTTCAAAATCCTTCACAATCCCCTCAGGCACCTTCTCATCCTCAAAAATCATCTTCAGATTCCTATACGTATCTTCCGCGATCCCCCTACTCCGTCTCCACATCCTGATTTCAAAGACCTGTATCGCCTTGTCTAAATCATCTGTGATTTGATTACTAGCAGTGGAAGTGGAAGTGGAAGTAGAGGTAGAAGTGGAAGTAGATATGGAAGTGGAAGTGGAAATGATGGCTTTAGACAGTTCCAACGCATCGAGCATAGCGCAATTCACGCCCTCGCCTGCAAACGGCGTCATGAGATGTGCTGCGTCGCCGATGAGCGTTAGGCCAGGTGTGTGGGTCCACGTGTTGGAGGGAGGGAGCATGTAGAGGGGTTTTGCGTCTATGATGCTGGGCTCGGAAAAGCAGGCTGTTGTTATGAGGTCCTTGATGTTTTTGCTGAAGTTTTGGAACAAAAATTCTACTTCTAATTCTGGTTTTGATTCTGGTTCTGGTTCTGCTTTTGGCGATTCATGATCAAGGAGTTTGGTTGCTAGCTCCGCGCCCGTAAGACCTGTGAGTCCCTTGTCCTGTAGATAGGTTTCTGAGGGCGAGGCTAGCATGAGGTAGATGCGCGCTGAGTCGTGGGAGCCGTGCTGTGCTATGAGGGTTCGGCGCGGTGCGCAGGCCCAGAAGGTGCCCTGGCCGAGGAGGCTATTTAGGGGGGCGTGCGTGCTGAGGTTTGTGACGGTGAGGGTTATGGCTGAGACGCCGCTGTAGAATGGGGTTGTGGTGCCTGGGAGAGAGGCGCGGGATTTGGACCATGCGCCGTCTGCTCCTATTACTAGATCAAACTCGTGCATTTCTGCTTCTGCCTCTTCTGCTGACGCTTCTGTACTGGAGGTGGAGTTTATTTTCCGAGACGACGACGACGTGATATTCCATTTCTTGCCCGAAGATGAAGCAGAACGAACAACGGAGAGAACTTTCGTCTCCCATTTAATAACCTCCTCGGGTACACTCGATAATAGTAACTCCGTAAGAGCATTCCTCGAAATCTCGGGTCTATCGCCTCCATGTCCCTGATCGTGATACCGCACCACTCCCCCCGCATCAGATATGATCATCTCTTCGCTGCATTCCGAAGCCAGGGATTTGAACTGTTCAAGAAGCCCGCATTTTGCGAGGGCTAGTTGCCCGGATGAAGCGTGTAGGTCTAGGGAGCCGGAGGGGGTGGAGAGGCTGCTTGCGGTGGGGCGAGGCCGCAGGTCGAAGATGGTGATGTTGGGGGTGGGGAATGAGGGTGATTTATGGAGGAGAGATGCTAGGGTAAGGCCGGAAGGGCCAGCGCCTATTATGGCGATTTTGGGGGTTGGCATTGTGATGTGTGATGTGTGGTTTGATGAGATAAGATGAGATGAGATGAGTGCAATATGTTGTGAAAGTAGAAATTGGAGGAAGCAGTTGAACTTCTAATGAAATGACTTCAAATTTGGGGGAGACCTACTTCGTTATATACATAAACTGTGCCACTTTAGCTGACTCGTAGAATTTGGGTTTGGATGAAGATGCCCGAAGTGTTAGCTAGTTGTTGTTGCTGTTGGAGGCAGCAAGTAGCATTTCGGGTTTTATACGGTCCCGAGATTTCGGGACGGGACCGAGGCTTCCCGACATCAGACGAGACTAGACGTCGTAGCAACAACAACATCGTACAAACACAAGTACGAATTGAAATAGAGAACCCCATGATGAAGCTGTGCTGATGAATAAATACAGCTAAAAAAAAAAAGAGGTAGGATGTCGACGTCACTAGGCAGATGCTTTGTTTCATACACGAGGGTATCACCTTGGTTTCACAAGAACTCTCGTTCAAGACTTGAAAGGCGTCTCCAACCTCAATTGCTACTTCTCATCTCCCATCACTAACCAACAGAAATTTGGCATCAAATACAAAAAATCAAATCGACATATCCGACATGGCAATGTTCAACCTGTAAGTCCCCCCGCCTCCCAAAGCAGTCCGTCCTAACCCCGCGTCAGACCAGCAGGCTTCCTATCCTCCTTTCTAAAATCCCAACTCTTCACCACGCTCCCAGTCCCCAGCACCCCCTTCACGGGGCAAACCATTCTCATAACAGGCGCGAATGTTGGACTCGGTCTAGAAGCCGCACGCCACTTCGCGCGTCTAGACGCCAAGAAGATAATAATCGGGTGCCGGTCCCTCTCCAAAGGCCTGGCAGCTAAAGCCTCGATCCTAGCTTCTACAAAGCGCACGGAAGAAGATTTGGTGATTGAGGTATGGGAAGTCGATCTCACTTCTTTTGAAAGCGTGACGGCGTTCTGTAAGAGAGCGGGGGAGTTGGAGAGATTGGATGTTGTGGTGGAGAATGCGGGGATTGCGGTGCCAACGTTTGAGCTGGTGGAGGGGTACGAGAGTACCGTTGCTGTTAATGTGATTTCAACATTCCTAATGGCATTATTGCTTGTGCCGAAGCTGAGGGAATCGGGGACGAAGTACGATGTTGTGCCTAGATTGACGATTGTAGCTAGTGATGCTCACGAACAGGTATAATTCCCCTCCCCTCCCCTCTTACCCAAATATGTTATGAGAGTTAACACAAAGACAAACAGGCAACATTCAAAGAGCAAAACGCAAAACACATCTTTGAAGCCCTAAGCACAGGCGGCCAGAAAGAACAGCCCGATAAATACAACACCTCTAAACTTCTCGAGATTCTCACGATCCGCTGCCTAGCACCCGCTCTCTCTACCTCCACCAAGCGTAAAATCATTCTCAATACTCTCACCCCAGGCTTCTGCCACAGTGCCCTCATGCGTCACGCGCGCTTCCCGCTTAATATAGCAGCGTATATCGGGAAATTGATCCTTGCGCGGAGTACGGAGGTTGGGTCGAGGACATTGGTAGCGGCTGCGAGTGCGGGGGAAGAAAGTCATGGGTGGTTAGTTTCTTCTCGTTCATACAAATGTGACGGCGAAATCTTTGATGGACTTTTTCATGAGCTAATATCTATCCCTTCCCAAATCATTTCATGAGTGATTTCACAAGCTCATTCATTTTTAACATGTTTGATTTTATTATCATCTTTATTCTAATGCTCCATCTAGTTACATGGCCGACTGTAAGGTCCGCCAACCGAGCGCTTGGGTTAGGAGCGAGAAAGGAGCAGAGACGCAGAAGAGGGTGTATGGTGAGCTGATGGAGATTTTAGAGGGGATCCAGCCTGGGATTACCGGGAATATATAAGAGGAGGATGTTATGGTAATAGTGATCAGAGTCTGGATTTCATTTTAAAGATATGCGGAACGGCTTTGATAGCTGTTAATTTGGAAATGTTTATTAATTGGACAACTCGCGCTGCAGTTCCTGTGCTTTTTATCTTACAGATATATTTTTCTAGACATCCTCGCCGTATGGTCTCAAGGTGTGTTGTCCTGTACTGCTATCCTGCCTTGCAAGGGTGCTGATTTCAGCCGTTAACATTTCGTGGAAGTGTTGCATTATTTTCCAGAATGGAAAAGTTTGGGGCTGACTGCAGCCTTGCTTTTGGTGCCTTCACCAATCAGGACTCGATATGCATATGCAGGCAGATTCGGCTCTACTGAAAACCGGAACAATAATATTGTGATGGGGGCCAGCTGAGTATTTATCAGGCTGGAGGGGTTTTTTCAAAGATCACAAGCCTTCTCTTCCAAACATTTTTCTTCTGGCGTTGATAGTTGCGAATTGCAGATGTCCTCCGAAACTATCGCACTCGACTCGGTCGCAGTCGACAATAGTACTGATGCTTCAGAGGAGTTATATTATGGATGGGGCCTACAGGCATTGGGAGATGCGCGACGGGCATCCGCCGGAGGTACTGAGTCGCGGGCTCATATTATAGATGTGTTTTCAAATACATCTCACCGCAGTACCTTTAACGAGGCCTCCGCGTTACGGCCTAAGTTGGAACAGCGAATAGATCCGGAGACGAAGTGTCGCTTGGTGGTGCTTTCTTATTCATCGCCCCTCAGGGCGAATTACGATCTCATTGCAACTATAGGGGCACATTTGGGGATTGACCCTCAATTCTTCGAGAGGAACTTGGCATTTGGGAGTGGCTCGTTTTTAAGGTCTTCGTATCCAAGGCCACGCGTTGAACCTGATATGCACCTACCGTCCAAGACTGTTTCGTTTGAACTTAGAGCTTCTCAATCGTTTCAAAACTTTGAAGCTATGAGTCATGGTGACGCACTGTCCACTATGTTGCTCACACCCGATAACTCTTCTTACACTGGAGAAAGCCCCATTGGTAAGTTTGCGGTGATCTGGGTCGTTCTTGCGTCAGCTAACTGGCATCAGTGCTCATTTGCCTTCGAAAAGGCACTCCGCGGTACGATGTGCAAGAGCTCTGGTTTGAAACACTCGATGATTTGGATGGAAACGCAATTTCAAGTGCATTATCCAATCCTATTGAGTTCGTGCTACTCTTGGGCAATCTCTTGGCCTTGAGAATTGGATGGGCTTTTGAGCGTTTAGAGAGTTCGTATGAGAGCGCACGAAGCGCCCTTCCTACAAGCCTAGGTGTCGTCCAACCTCGTGATTACCCCAAAATAATGCAATATACGCAGGTGCTATCAAAAGATATTCGATTCGCACTGCGTAGTATCAAACAACTCCAAAGATGTAGGTTAGAACAATCGCTGAAGGAAGACTTTGAGTACCTCTCACAACGCGCTCAAGAGCTACATGATAGCCTCACGGACCAGGTGGCTATCCTCTCCTTAGAAGCAAGTCGGCAGTCAATCGCAGAGTCTAAGAGGGTCAACCGCTTTACACTTGCAGCTTGGGTTTTCATTCCGGTTAGCTTGATATCATCTGTGTTCGGGATGAATGTGGTGGAGCTGAGTCCTGGGCCTCCAATCTCATTGTTCTTTGAGATTGTTGGGCCTGTTGTAGTTGTTGCTCTTGTACTTGAATGGTGGTTTGTCCAGTCATCTTGAAAACAGCAGAGGTGGATAAGGGTATTGACATACATCATCGACTCCGGAGTATGGTATCTGAGGAGAGGAGTGGGACTCTAAGTCCCCGAATAAACCTCCCTTTTGCGATCCCGACACAGCCACCGCAATTATAATTTATTCCTATTGATCAAATAGATGCATAAAAAGCCAATGAATAGTGCTTAACTTTTAGAATTGATTTTAATAAGCTGGTGCAGAAGTTTTATAATCTGAAAAGAATGGGCCGTGGCCGCTTTCTTCACATTTGGCCCAAATTGTCCCTTTGACCCACCTTAGTGGAGTGCTGGGTTGAGAGACGGGAGGTTCTACAATGCATGGAGGTAGGAAACGCGCATGAGAAGAGAATAGACAGACCAGCACAATGCAGTATAATCCAGGATATTGTACACACTCATGCACGTTTCCACATACTATAGTAATTCCCGGGCAAAGGCAGTTAATCTGAGGAAAACAGAACGCGTAGCAGAGCAAATAGAAAACTTCCTAGGATGCTTACGAAATGAAATAGGACTGTGGTGAGAGGTAGAAGAACTGTGACATTGATGAAAGATGGGAAGTGCAGACTGAGCATAGATACTGCTTTTGAAAGCTTAGCGCGATACCCTTGGCTGTAATTACCTGACATCAAATCACATTCTGGGTCCGCAAAGGCCACTGATGTATCTGGTGCGAATATTATTTCAGCCGGTGAACGCTTAGGGGCGGCAGACTGTCGGAATCAAATCATATATTATTTACGGCCTTCCCAGAAAGGGACCACCGCTTATACCTTGGGTTTGTTGGACATAAAAAGCGGCACTTATTCTCATCGACTTCTAATGTCCCACGCCACCTGACACATTATACATTATTGCCGCTTTTTATATTCACTCTCACGCTAGTCCAATAAAGAAGCCGAAGCAAGAGGAAGTGGCGAGTCAGGACAATGTCTAATCTTGCCTTTTAGCAAAGTCCCAGGCATTCTGACTGGGAATTATGTCTGCGAGAAATCATAGAAACGCAATGCGGACAGGTAAGCCCGTGATCTGGACAGTGAAGCATGTGTTGTGAAGTTCCATAGAGAATATATACTACATCGTTGGCATTTCCATCTATCGACCATCACTTAATAGTACTCTGTAACAATCCCAAGCAAGCAATGCAACCTCAGTCAATCTCATTTTGTCTCGTCTTGACATATCTACTCATCCGTAACTGCAGCGAACTTATCCGTCATACCTTGGAGAAGGTCCTCGTACTATAACATATTAGCCAAGTCTCAAAATGAAGGGCAATTCCCACATACCTTCTTGGTGATCGCTTTTTCGCCTTCACTAGGAAGCTCAAACTTCATGCTTCGAAGTTGTGATTGTATGTCACCAGTAGCCTCACGAACCTTGTTCCAACTCTGGCCTTGGGCAACAGACTTTTGTGCTTCATCATGGAAACCCATCATAGCCTTCATCATCCACTCAGTCTTCCACATCGGACAGAATTGATCGTAGTCAGAATAGCCGTTCTGTTGCAAGAAATCTTCCTTGATCAAACTAGCGACATCCAACGTAATTTTGTCAGGGTCGGACAAAGCAGATTTTCCGACCAATTGGACGACCTGGTCCAACTCTTCAGAGTCAGTCAAGAGCTGCTTGATACGGTCTCGGAGGCGAGGAAATTCGGGGTAATCTTTCTCATAGTGCTTGTCTAGAATATTGGTGTATTTACTGTAACTGACGCCCGTGTTGATTGAAGGGAAATGCTTTCGTTGAGCGAGCTTCTTGTCGAGACCCCAGAAGACTTGAACAATACCTAGGGTACTGGAAGTGACGGGATCTGAGAAATCACCACCAGGAGGACTGACAGCGCCGACAATACTGACACTGCCTTCACGATCTGGGCTACCAAGAGCTTGAACGTTTCCAGCACGTTCATAGAAACTGGCCAACTTGGCACCCAGGTAAGCAGGGAAACCTTGATCAGCAGGCATTTCACCCAAACGACCGGAAATTTCACGAAGAGCCTCGGCCCAACGAGAGGTAGAATCAGCCATCATAGCAACATTCTTGCCCTGGTCCCTGTAGTACTCAGCCAAAGTAATACCTGTAAAACGAAGATGATTAGTGTGATGAAGATAATTAGTGTGATGCGAGAAGTTGAAAGGCAAGTTGAAACGTGGCGATGATGAGACGAATTTGGATAACTGGTATGGAATAAGGATAAACAGACAGAAATGAGAGACCACTAGGTTTGAAGGCAGGCGCTGCCTCGACATTACGACGATGTATTAAGGTGTTGAAGGGAAGGTGCAAGGAAAGAGGAAAGGGGGGTATATACCAGTGTAGATGGAAGCTTCACGAGCCGCGACAGGCATGTTCGAGGTGTTGGCGATGAGGACAGTACGCTTCATGATAGGTTCCTTTCGGCCGTCGATCTCGATTGAAAGCTCTGGGAAATCCATCAAGACTTCGGCCATCTCGTTTCCACGCTCTCCGCATCCAACGTAGACAATAACGTCACTGTTTGAGAACTTGGATACAGATTGACTAATGACAGTCTTGCCACAACCGAAAGCTCCTGGGATAGCAACAGTACCACCCTGAACACTGGGGAACAAGGCATCAAGAACTCGTTGGCCGACAACAAATGGTTTTTCTGCTGCAAGCTTCTCGGTAGTTGGGCGGGGTACACGGACGGGCCATGTGTGCATCATGCTGTAATCCGTCTTCTTGCCATCAAATTCCACTTCCAGGATTTTTTCGTCAACCTTGTAGCCTCCCTTCTCCGCAATGCGAGTAATTGTTCCTCTTGCACGAGGTGGCAGCAGGATCTTATGGTCGCTCATAAGAGAGTTTTCCCAAACAGTACCCCAGATATCTCCACCAGTGATATGGTCTCCAACCTTCATTATAGGCTTGAAGTCCCAGACTTTCTCCCTGTTCAATGCGGGTGCAGTAATACCTCGAGGAATGTAAATGCTGTTTGAGGTGTCCGCAATAGCTTTGAGAGGACGTTGAATACCATCGTAGATCGTTTCCAATAATCCAGGGCCCAGTTCAACTGACAAAGGCTTTCCGGTTCGAAGGACAGGGTCTCCTACAGTTACACCAGCTGCAAATCATCAGCACCCTCTTCCATATAATGCTATATATTCCATACCAGTCTCTTCATAAACTTGAATTGTAGCTCTGTCTGCTTCGATTCGAATGACTTCTCCGACAAGATTATCGTGACCGACACGGACCTGGGATGATGTATAAGCTACTAGTCATTGTCTCCAGAAGTTGGGAGCTCACCAATTCGTACATAGCAACACCAATCATGTTTTCTGCCACCACAACGGGTCTGCCGTGAATTAGTAATTGGACCGGTTTTTTATGTGAGATATACAAACCCAGAGACAGAGTAAATGGAGCCTGTGCAGCTATTGTTAGCCCCAACTTTCGAAGCTCCAGAGACGTCAACATACCATATTGCTCCTCGCCGTCTTCATCTCTAGCTGCTTCCTTCTTTGGGGCCATCCTGGCGGATCCTGCTACAAGTTCTATCTCTTCGGACTTGAGTGGAGTTGGAGGTGGCGTAGGGAAAGGCGATGAGGGTAGGGGAGGCAACTCTTCTGGGTAGCTACGGTGCGGGTGCTGGGACAGTTGCTCAATGCTCCGGTTGTGGATGAGATCGTACAATGAAGTTCTAGCTCTCAGACGGGGTCGAAAGCCAACATTCATCAACCAACAGACACAGAGGTGGGTTGCTCAATTGACAGTGGTCTAGATATCGAAGCTTTGGTGGAGCTGCTTGCTGTAGGAGGGAAGCACCTCTTTTAGATTGGGTTGGGAAGAAGTACGGGAGAGCTTTTAGCGGCTTTACTGTAAACGAAAGGCAGCTCCCCCACCAAAAGTCCCTCCGTACACCACCGGTCACAATAATATCTTGATTACTGATACTAAAAATTCCAGTAATTTAAAGGACTACATTACACATTATTGTAATCCACATGGAACAAACAGGTAATCAGTTCTGTGGTTATTCTGATTCTAATATCAAAAGCCGCATATGACTTCCAATCTACATCACATGGCAGGAACAGAGGAGCCCGCCTGATTGTTCAGATACGGAGTAACCTAGCTACGGTAGGCAAGGGGTTATCGACTTCAATCGGGGTTGAGAACCGCACCCGCACCCTCCCACCACAACACAACACAACTCAACTTCACTGCACTTAAGCCTACATCCATGTCTTAAGAATGACCGTGACCACGAACTCGACAGCTTTGGACGTGATTCAGTTTGATATCCACGCCCCGTCTGACTGAGCTAAGGTATCTACTATATTTATCGAAAGCCTATAGCGTTACGATTAAGGCACACTACTCTCTACCTACTCCACCTCCACCTTTAGTTCTACAACCCTCACCAGACCAACAATACACAGTTTCTGGAAGGTGTACCAAGCAGTCTTTAGAGACGTCTTTTGGAACACTCTTTCACCAGCGGCACTCCCGCAGAAGTCGTCCTGGCAGACGATTCCGAGCTCCCTGCTATATTATCCCCCGTCAACTCCGCCCTCCAATCCACCCCGATTTCCCCCTCCCCACCTCCCAGCACAGCAATCTCAGCCCCAAGCACAAACCACCAAATACCACAGCAAATAACTCGACAAGACCCTATCACTCCCCCGGCAGGAACTCTTCTGCAAGGCTCCCCAGAAGCCCAAATACCCTTTTCGTCCCAGATTCTCGGCCGTCGTCGCCGTCGAGACCCTTCTCCAACTTCGGAAGCCCAGCCAGACATTCACGAGAGTCCTAGGGGCTCGGTAGATGAACATCAGGCTGAGAACGAGCACCGCCCAAAGAGAAGACGACAGGGTCCTAGAATGCGAGCAGAAGGCGAGAGTAGCAGTTCCAATGGTACTTCGAGGCCATTCTCAAATGGATCGGGGCCGTCTCCTCTACACAAGGCCGCAGTCTCGAATTCTGCAAATGGATTGCGGAAATCTCCCGTGGCCATGAATGGCTCTTCGAATACAAATGGGCACTTGACCGGAAGTGGCAAGCTGAGACCATCATATTTTGGACATGACCGAGAAGAAGTGACGCGGATTTTAATACAAGCTTTGACCGACTTGGGATATGATGGCAGTGCTTTGAATCTAAGCCAAGAAAGTGGATATGATCTTGAGAATCCTTCTGTTGCAGCCTTTCGAACCGCGGTCTTACAGGGTGGGTGGGCTGAGGCCGAGGACTTGTTATTTGGCCGCTCAACAGAAGAAGGGGGTGTCAGCATCAACGGAAATGGACTAGCTTTGCAAGATAACATGGACAAGAATGCTATGCGCTTTGGGTTAAGACAGCAAAAATTTCTGGAGTTATTGGAACAGCAAGAAACCGGGAGAGCTTTAGCGGTTCTGCGTTTAGAGTTGACGCCCTTGTACCAGGACGTTGCCAGACTTCACCAGCTTTCAAGGTAGGTGATCATACATAACTTATAGTCAGGATATACTAACTCAAACAGCCTACTAATGTGCCAATCTACCGAGGATCTCAAGACCAAGGCAGGATGGGACGGTGCACAAGGCGAATCACGACATACCCTTCTTTCGGAACTTTCAAGTGGGTTTCCTGACCCAGATAAACATAAATACTAACAACTTCTAGAATGTATATCCCCCTCAGTCATGTTACCTGAAAGTCGACTGGCTGTATTACTGGACCAAGTAAAACGAAATCAAATATCGAACTGTCTATATCATAACACAGCGGCCTCTCCATCATTATACCAAGACCACGAGTGCGACGCCACGAATTTTCCCATGCAGCCCGTTCTTGAGCTCACTAAGCATGCCAGTCAAGTGTGGCTAGTGAAATTCTCGAATGATGGCTCACGATTAGCAAGCTGTGGCGGAGACGGTTCTGTCATAATATATGATGTAGGGTCATTCGAAGTCCAGCGTGTTCTCTCGGATCATGAAGACGGGGTGGCATCTTTTGCATGGAGTCCAGATGATTCAATGATGGTTACATGCTCACAAGACAGGAAGGCTCGCTTATGGGATGTTAATGTAAGCTTCAGAGGATGAAACGTAGTTGATGATTGCTAAGCCATTTATACAGACTGGGACGATCAAAGCTGTGCTACCTCGCTTTGGGGAGCCCTCCACAAGTTGTGCCTGGGCTCCAGATGGGCAGACATTTGTGGTTGGGTGCCTTGCAAATGAGCGTAATTTATGCCAATACGATCTCAACGGAGAAGAAGTCTACGACTGGGGGCGAAACCATCGAATACAAGATATTGCTATCACCCCAAATGGACGCTGGCTAGTTGCCATGGATCATGACACACATATTTATGGCTATAATTTTATAACGCGAGAGCCGGTGTTTGAGATGAAGATGAAATCTCGATTAAGATCAGTATGCGTAAGTCAGGATTCGCGGTCTTTATTAGTCAACATGAAGGATGGCGAAGCTCAGATCTTGGATCTGGAGAGACAGACAGAGGGGCCTATCCAGGTATTCAAAGCTGGGAATCAAGGTGGGGAAGATGTTATCAGGGCCACATATGGTGGCGCTAATGAGAGCTTTGTGGCCACAGGGAGTGCTGGTATGTTCCTGTTTCTGGCTTTTTCGCACTTAATACTGACTTGTTTCAGATGGCAAAGTGTACATCTGGCACCGAGAGAATGGCCAACTTATTAAAGAGCTGGATGGCCATCCTGGGGGTTGCTGCAGTGCTGTATCCTGGAACCCAACAAATCCACGCATGTTCGCCTCATGCGGCGACGACGAGAAAGTCCGAATGTACGTCACACCCTGCCCCTACACCAATTCCCAAAATTTTACTAACAAGCTTCCCAGATGGTCTAATGAAGGCACCGCCCTCCAAATACCCAAAGTTCCACCACCAGAACCTAACGGCTGGTAGTAAATAGCTCACGAACACTTTTGAGCAGCATGGCATGATTGATACATCGGCGCAAAGGTTAGGCAAGACTGGATTTTCTGCATCTTCTGATAGGGGCATTCATCTACGGTGTTTGGGCAATGACTGAATGCAAGCGGACTGGAGTTTTTCCTCTTGTAGGGTTGTTTAGACTCGATGCAGGTAGCGCGAATAGAATGAATGGCATTTAGGCAGAGCGAGGAAACGGAGTGTATGTAGAGCGAGCGAATGCTACTCCATTTGAACAAATCTAAGACAAACTTTTACATATAATTCCCACTAAACCTCATCCAACCATGGGATTGCACTCTGCGCCCCCTTCTTCTCCACGGTCCTTCCCGCAGCTCTACAAGCGCCTTTTACATCCTCCTCACCCACATTACCCCCCTTCTGTACCACACTTACTGCATACGCACCAACAAACGTATCGCCTGCCGCTGTCGTATCGACAACCTTCTTTACTTTCTCCGGCTTCACAGAAACGCCCTTTTCCATACCCGAACTCTGAAAGAAAGCTCCTTTTGATCCCAATGTAACTATAACATTTTTCACACCTTTAGACAGGAACTCAGACGTAACAACATCCCAATCAAAACCGTCAGCTTCAACATCGGCAACAGAGCGGGATGTCAGGATCGCAGCTTCAGATTCATTGACAATCAGATGTCCCAGTCCCTTAAACACATCTTCAGGTAACTTTACGGCAGGTGCTGGATTAAGCAACACATCCACGCCGGCTGATTTCGCGGTCTTGATAATCTGCAACACGGTCTCGAGTGGGATCTCTAGCTGCAGGATCACCAGATCCGGTTTCGGCACGCCGAGTGAAGAGGCAGAGGTAAATGAAGAGGGGAGCAGAGAGTGGTTTGCACCGGGCGAGAGGAGGATACGGTTTTCGCCGGTGGTTTCTTCGACGATGATCACGGCTACGCCGGTGGATTGGCCTTCTGCGACGGTTATGGATGATGTGTCGATGAGGGAGGATTGGAGGGATGAGATCATTTCAGGGCCGAATTCATCGGCGCCTACAGAACCAAGCATGCGCACTGTGATGGAGGAGGGGGCCGTGGGGTTTGGGCGGGAGAGACGGGCGCATGCTACGGCTTCTGGATGGGGGGTTAACATGAGGGGACGGAGCTTGTGTCTTGGGAAGGAAAAATGAGATTCAAAAGGGAAGTTTATAAAGAGAAATGTACTTACGGTTTGCACCTTTACCACCAGGCCCCGTGCTAAATGAAGTAGCAGTCAAGGTCTCACCCCCTGAGGGGACCCGAGGAGTGAGTGTTACCAAGTCGGTGTTAAGTGAACCGATTACTGTTATTGTTTTGGACATGATGACTGAGGGTATGAACGTGACTTTCGGTGCAGGTTAATTCTCAGGGATTGGAATAGGATGACCCGAACGAGTAAAATCAACTTCTTAGGGGATATCTAGGTAGCGAGTGTAAGTTGAGCTTGGAAAGGGGTAATATTGAGGTTCTCACGTGCTCAGATAAGGTAGGTAACTAAGTACCGTAGTAGCCTGAAGGCAAGACGCGTGTTGAATCGTAAGCTCAACTGTGAGACTACGAGGTATAGTGAGCTGTATTGAAGTTGCCTTGAGCAAGCAAATTGCTTTGAACCCAGAATTAGCTATTGAAATGACGAAGCAAGACTGCATTCGCAATTATCCAACACAGAGAATCGTAAATGTGGGACTGACTTCAGTCACGCACACCTAGAATTAAAGTTTGAGACTTGAATTATACATTCTTAAGAGCGACAGAAAAGAACGACTCACTTAAAGTTTAGACTAGCATCAAAGATATCCTTTTGTGAAGATTATCTACAAACCCTTCAAAATCTCAACTCAAGAGTGGAAATATCAGAAGATTGGTCTCGACTTCACTCCGCTCGAAATTGTGGCAGTGCAGCTGATCCCTGTGTCAAGCCACAGCGACAAACGACGCCAAGCTCAGTTGCGTAGCCTCCTGAAATTCGAGAGAGACGAGACAATCTACCATACTTGACCACCTCCACAATAGACCCTCCACCCCTCCCTTATTGCTCCTACGGGTAGACTACTTTACAACTCCGTATACACCACATCAACCAGCACTCCTCACAGATACACCACTACCATCATGTCCTTGACCGCGTCCGCGCAAGGCGGTATCTCGGATCCGTCCCTCATAACGTTAGATCCCCTGAATGCCCTCCCCTTTGCGCTCCCTTGCTAACAGACTCTGCAGGCTGGTCAATAAGCTTCAAGATGTCTTCACGACCGTCGGTGTCCAAAACCCTATCGATCTTCCCCAAATAGTGGTGGTTGGGAGTCAGTCGAGTGGAAAGAGTTCCGTGCTGGAAAACATAGTGGGAAGAGACTTGTACAACTACCTCATGCCTTGATATAGGCTAGTGCTAACATAAAGACATAGTTTACCTCGAGGCACCGGTATCGTGACCAGGCGACCACTCGTTCTTCAACTTATCAACCGTGCGGCGGGGACGCAGACAAATGGAACGCAGGATGAGGTATCTACCGTGACCGACAAGGAGGCAAACGTTGATGAGTGGGGCGAATTTCTACATATTCCGGGCCAGAAGTTTTATGACTTCAATAAGATTCGAGATGAGATTGTCAAGGAGACCGAGGCAAAGACTGGTCGCAACCAGGGCATCTCTCCCGCGCCCATCAACTTGCGAATATACTCCCCGAACGTCCTTACCCTCACCCTCGTCGATCTACCCGGTCTCACAAAGGTACCAGTTGGAGACCAACCTAGAGATATTGAGAGGCAAATCAAGGAGATGGTGCTGAAGCAAATCAGCAAGCCAAATGCGATCATCCTTGCGGTCACTGGAGCGAACACTGATTTGGCCAACTCTGATGGATTGAAGCTTGCACGAGAAGTCGACCCAGAGGGTCAAAGAACAATTGGTGTTCTGACAAAGGTCGATTTGATGGACGACGGTACCGACGTGGTAGATATTTTGGCTGGCCGAATCATCCCCCTGCGATTAGGATATGTTCCAGTTGTCAACCGTGGGCAGAGAGATATCGACAACAAGAAGGCAATCACAGCAGCACTGGAAAACGAGAAGAACTTCTTTGAGAACCACAAGGCATATCGTAACAAGAGCTCCTACTGCGGAACGCCATATTTGGCGAGGAAGCTCAACCTTATCTTGATGATGCACATTAAGCAAACTCTACCAGATATCAAAGCACGCATATCAGCCTCGTTACTGAAATATACGACAGAACTTCAAGGTTTAGGCGATTCGATGCTTGGCAACAGCGCAAATATTGTTCTCAATATCATCACAGAATTCTCAAACGAATGGAGAACAGTTCTGGAGGGAAACAGCACAGAGCTTTCGAGTGTCGAGCTTTCTGGAGGTGCCAGAATCAGTTTTGTTTTCCACGAGCTCTACTCCAACGGTGTTAAAGCTGTGGACCCCTTCGATCAAGTCAGAGATATGGACATTAGGACCATCCTTTACAACTCCTCTGGATCCTCGCCCGCTCTTTTCGTCGGTACCACTGCGTTTGAACTCATAGTTAAGCAACAGATCAAGCGTCTAGAAGACCCCAGTCTGAAGTGTGTGTCTTTGGTCTATGACGAGCTTGTTCGAATCCTCTCTCAACTGCTCAACAAGCAATTCTTCAGAAGATATCCTGGGTTGAAGGAGAAGTTCCATGCAGTTGTCATAAGCTTCTTTAAGAAAGTTATGGATCCAACAAACAAGTTAGTCAAAGATCTAGTTGCCATGGAAGCCTGTTACATCAATACCGGGCATCCCGATTTCTTGAATGGCCACAGAGCTATGGCAATTGTCAATGAGAAGCACAGCTCAGCAAAGCCAGTCCAGGTCGACCCTAAGACTGGAAAGCCCATGCCTGCTTCAGCAACTCCAGTGCGCGCGGCCAGCCCAACCTTGGATGCTATGAACGATCAGAACGGAGGATTCTTCGGGAGTTTCTTTGCCTCGAGAAATAAGAAGAAGATGGCTTCCATGGAAGCACCACCACCTTCCCTGAAAGCATCTGGTCATTTGTCAGAGAGGGAAGGGATCGAGGTCGAAGTCATCAGTAATTCACCTCCAACCCGTTTTGAAATATATGCTAACAAAGATAGAACTCCTCATCACCTCATACTACAACATCGTAAGGAGAACTATGATTGACATGGTACCGAAAGCAATTATGTTGAACCTCGTCCAGTGAGTAATCAGGAACCACAGCTCATTAGCCTGCTGACAATACACAGATTCACAAAAGATGAGATGCAAAGGGAGCTCCTCGAGAACATGTACAGAACCGATTCGTTAGATGAACTTCTCAAGGAGAGCGATTACACCGTCCGACGGAGAAAGGAATGTCAACAAATGGTTGAATCACTATCACGTGCCAGCGAGATCGTTAGCCAAGTACAATAAGGGGCGATTTGAATTGGATTGGAATGAGAACGGCATCGAGGACCCGTGAGGGAACTTGGATGGCGCACCTCGGAATGATTTGACTGCACACCATACTAATGCTGTCACCCTAGACACTTATCCAGCATTTTTTGATACGATACCTCTTCTGGCCGCTTGTTAATGACGTGGAATACATGATGGACGGTGAAGGTGATGAGCGTACGGGGTGTTGGGGGCGTGTATCCTGGAGGGGGCATAAGGCGAATTGGCTCCGATAGCGAGAGTTGTATGGTTCTATTCCTTTCCCGTTTCTCTACTGCCTTCAAATCAGACATATTAGATAGTGCAAGAGATTACCCGTTCCTACTCCCTTCCCCAAGCCTAGCCAATACTTGCCTTTTCCCCACACTGCCACTCGCCGCCAAGCCGGGGCTTTGATTTGACAAAAGTACAAGATGCGCCAAGGTGTGGTATCATCAAGGCTCAGTGCAACGGCCAGCACAGCGATGGGAGCCCCGTACCCGGATTTTGATTTTTCCAAATCTCATCTCGTAACACGTCGATCTAGATTTCTCCGGACGGCCGCCCGCGCTGATTCGCCGCCCAGAAGTCGCCCACCGCTTTTCTGGAAAGAAAGTGCCACGCTGTCACTGCCCTGTCAGTTGCGAACCGGGTGCCCGGATCTCCTGTCTGTTCCCGGGTACACAGTGCGCTTGTGGCAGGATTTGACGCGCTGCCAGGCCAGTCTTGTGCTTGCGCTACCCGCCGCTGTGCGTTCCCGCGCGTAGCTTTTTTATTTTCTTCCTTTTCTTCGTGGTTTTCTTCGGGTGCTGGACTTTTATTTTTTTTTTTCACTTTTTTTCCTTGTGGAATGTTGGGACACACGGCAATGGTGATGAGGGGAAGGGAAGTCCTCGAGGCCGATGAGGCGTTTGCCCGGATGCCAAGTGGCTACTATCAAGCAAGCTGTCTGTCTGTCCGTTCGTTCTCCGCTGTTCGCACCACCTACCTTACCACCACAGACAGACAGTGCGACGGACTTTTCCTGGGTTCTAGCATTGCATGGCGATGGCAAGACGATGGCGATGCAATCTTGAATGCAAAGCACGAACCAGTGGTGTGGAGTCGCGTTGTCGAATCATACTCGCATGGAGAGAGACATTGCATTTGCGTTGTGGTTCCCCGATTGTGTATATAGTGGCGGTGAGTAGATGGGGGAGGTAGAAAAGAAAAGACGTTAAGGTTCATCATCCCTCACTTCTCATCAACTCACGACAGCTTCTGGAAAAGAAAAGCTTGTGACAGTTACATCACTACTTTGCTGCCTTCCCATTGCACCCTTATTCTCCGAGTGGCTTGGCCCGTTGCTTTTTCGTCCCCAGGTACGCATAGCCGAGCGCTTAGACGGAATACGGTCTCAGTAAACAGCTTCCGTCATTTCCTTGAGAGATAGATACGAGGAGGGAGGAAAAGAGGAAGATAAGCTGGCTGTTTCAAGAATCTTCTGGCTGTGTCAAGAATCTTCTGTCCGTGGGCAACACTCGAAGCAACGACATTGCCCCACGAAAATCATCAAGAGCAGACTTTTCTTTCCAAACCAGCCCGCCGAGAAACATGTCGCGAGGAGATCCACCTTCCCCCCCTCGGCCACCGCCCCCGAGTCCTTCAAGAAGCGTTACATTTAATGGTGAGAGTGTGGCGATTTGAAACGTAAGTTTTCCAGACTTCCACATGCTTGAAAACATGGGGGAAAAAAGACTAAACGAGACGTCAAGAAGCCCTTGGATTTAGACCCACAACGCACAATGCAAGAAAGACGCGAAAAAAAATAGGCAGCCAAACGGCGCTGCAGATTGGAGTGGATTGAGAAGGCGAAGTGGAATTGGAAATAGGATATAATAAGGAGTGTGCAAGAACTGGGTACTTCTCCACTGTCGGTGTCTGGGAGACTGCATAGCTTTGGGCGTCTATAGATGGGATGGCTGTTTGCTTGGTTGCTTTGTTTGGAAGGAAAAGGAAAAGGGTATGGATATGGAAAAAGGGAACAACGGCATGAATTCGAATAGATAGTAATGGTCTCGATCATAATTTCGAAGACGGTTTCTTCACCAAACCTCCATTCTCTACCTGGAAATCCTTCCCACGTTGCCAGCCTAGCCATTCTTTCAATGCTTCCTCTCCTCCTTGGCCGGGGGATAAAGTTGTTCCTGTATAGCTTTCCCCTTTGACCCCGGCTCCTTGGCCGGTAGATGGGTCTCGCGATGCTGAACCGGGCGAGAGCGCAAGACTTGGTGATCCTCGGAGCGTGACAGCTGGTCTTTGGTCTCCTTCCTTACTAGGATCTTTCCGCAGCTCGTGGTAATCGAGAACAGGCGTACAACACGCATCCGTGCCATCAAACACCTTCTCCCACTCGGCTCGTGTCCTGCTCTTGAAAATCCGCGTAAATGTCTCTTTCAATGCAGGCCAGGTATTCCTATCGTCCCTACTCTTCTCGATCCCCTTGCCCTCAAGCCCCAAACCTTGAATCAACTCTTTGAAGAATTGGGGTTCTAAAGCCCCAACAGCCATATACTTCCCATCTTTCGTCTCGTAAGCATCATAGAACGGACTCCCTCCATCCAACAAATTCTCTCCCCTAGGCCGATTCCATGTCGGTGTTACCATCAACATGCGGGGAAATGTAACGAGATACGAACTCCCATCTACCATATTCGCCTCCACAACCTGCCCCTTTCCACTCTTACCCCTCTCAAGCAACGCCAACAATATACCCTGGAACAGCGTCGCTCCACCGCCAGCGAAATCCCCCAATATATTGGCAGGAGGCATGGGATTCTCGTGTTTACGCCCGAGCAGAGAGAGGGCGCCAGATACGGCCAGGTAGTTTATATCGTGCCCCGCCATATCTTTATACTTTCCATCCCTCCTAAACCCCGTCATACGGGCAAGAATAATCCTCGGATTAATGCCCAGCAAGACATCAGGTCCCAGCCCCAGCTTCTCCAACACACCGGGCCGGAATGGATCGATTACAATGTCTGTGGTGGGCAGCAGGGCCTTAATGAACGCGATGCCCGAGGGCGATTTCAGGTCTACGGCTATAGAGGATTTATGCCGCGTGAGGAGGTCGGCGGTTGGTGCTGGGTTGGGAGAGGTTGTGCTGCGGTCGACGCGCAGGACTGATGCGCCATTGTCGGCGAGGAGAAGGCCGGCGAAGGGTCCTAGGTAGGAGTGTCAGTTGAAGCTTTGTTAAAAGGAGGGGTAAAACATGCCTGGGGCTAGGCCCGCGAATTCGAGCACGCGGAGGCCGCTTAGCGGGGGTGGAGATGGCATTGTGATATAGATATTAGGTTATCCCATCCAGAGTGTATAGAAAGTGTATCATGACGGGCTTGGATTAGAGTGAGGTAGGTGTTGGTTGATGTGATGGATGGCAAGGACTTGGATGTTCTCCGGAGCCGAGGTATTCGGCGGCGGGGAATATTAGTCGCCAGACACAAGGGATTATATTGCTTTTCTAGGTTTGTGGTCTCCGGGGTTTTGGGATATTTTACCGTAGGAATATTTTAGAAGATCCTGTTTACTGGCTCCATGTCTTAAATGGTAGCAGAAGAGATCAGAGGCAGGTTGCTTTGCTCTCAAAGCCGTTCAGGGGTAATTTTGTAGCCGGGTTTGATTTTCACATTTTTGAAATAACTAGGAGCATAGTTCGCATGCAATACCGGCTTTGCAGCCGGGGGTTTATTTGTGTATATATGTACTAAAATGTAATTAAAATCCAATCAAAAACAATGCCCGTGTCAAACCATAATCTAAAAGCAAAGCCAGCTCGAAGTCCGCAAGTCTAGATCATCTATGCAATCATTACGTCTTTTGAAACCATCTAGTTCACCTCGATCAAGCCAGGGCCTGCAAGAGTAGCCGCCGAAACGGTAGTCACGCTGGAGACGTCACTGTTGGAGGGAACCACAGCCGCGAGCGTCAGGCCATTACCGAAAGCAACGCCATCGAAGGGGAAGCTGGCCTCGAACGAGATTGTAATGCCGTTTGATCCTACAGTAGCCTGGACGTTCAGGAGCTTCTCGCTTATTGGGGCGTTCTGTTGGTTGATGTAGACGAGAGAAAGACCAGTCCAGTCACTGTTTGTACCCTTCCACTCAGGTTTGATCTCGCTTGCCACGAAACTGAACTTCACGTTCTGAGTCTGGGGCTTAAGGTTGCCACCGTCGGTTTCCACGGCAAGTGCGTCGAAGATTGCAATGTTCTTGTCATTAGTGATGTCTTGGATGTTGGGGCAAGAGCCTGGGACGACGAAGTTCTGGTTCAGGGCGGAAAAGGCGAAGTTTCGAGTACCGGCAGTCAAGAAAGGGAGGGCGCTGGGGATCTTCTTGTTCTTCTTGTCGAATTGGCGGTAGAAACCATTCTGCTCACCCTCTTGGCCAATAACTAGAGAGAAGGTTAGTCTCAAGTGACGTCTAGGGAGAAGTGATATTCCTTACCTGCACCAACACCTCTAATAAGACCATTATCGCCGTTGGTTGCGAATCCCGTTTGAATGTCTGGCAGGGTAGCAAGAACGATGTCTGTGAACTTGGACGCAAGCGCAATGGCATCTTTTAAGTTGGTTGTTGGGAAGACATATTGGCAAGGCTGGATAGGGTTCTGTTTGTTTGCTTTGAGCCCGTTATTGGCGTTCAGTGCGTGAAGTTCCTCTTGAGCCTGAATGGCAGTCAAGTCATCCAGAAGGTACTTTTGTGCTGTCCCATTGTTGATCTTGAAGCCATCCACACCTGCGGTGATGTTGTTGATGAGGGAGGTAAAGAATGCAACCTCGAAGAGCTCATTGAAGGCAATGAAACGCAAGGAGGTCAACTATAAAGAAGTTAGTATGCGTTTTATCTGTGGTTCATTGTCTGCAGAGCCAAGTCAAGATATTACTCCAAGGGTCGGCTCTCAGCAAGACGGACATCATGGGCAGAATCAAACTTACAGTATCGGCGCTAGGAGCTTTCGAAGTAGCATTCTTGGCTGCAGCAGCGGCAATAGGAAGACTTCCGTGGGCTGCTTGTTCGATCTTGATGATTTGATCGGGACTTGGGTTTGGGAAGCCATTGTGCAAAGGGTCATTATCGAAAGTGAAAGCACCGGTGGGAGCGGCAGAAGCTATTGAAGCAACGCAAGAGAAAATCAAAACTGCTGCAGAGACAGAACGCATTTTGATATTTTTTTGTTGGTTTTAGATTTTGGGAAAGAAATAGAAGATAAGAAATAGGAAAGAAAAGAAAACAGATGGAAAAATATTGCTGTTTGGAGAAGATGATGCTGTTGGGATGAAGAGTGAAAGAAACATGATCAGCGGCTTCACAGCCGTCTTTATACATGTTTCCAACTCTGGAAATATCGAATTCCAGCTGTATGGGCCCCGGGCTGACTGGCTTGAGCATCCCATCCGAGAGCCGTAGGTAAGGCTGGTAGTGCTAATGCCAACGCTGATGCTGATGCTGATGCTGAGTCTTCGATTGCTGCTTAACTAATGTGGATCTGACGAATTATCGTTCAGATGAGAAATGCTCCTAGCGGTTATTAACGCGAAAGGCGCGGCACTGCCATGGCTATTCTGGGGAAGCGCCAAGAATAGAAGTACCTACAAGCAGGTTAAAAAGGCATTGGTTGGAATCAGCACTAGTAATGTACCAAAATCCGGGCTCAGATCGGCCCGCGTTTGCTAATATGCCAGCCAATGAAGTTCTATATACCACCCTGGTGACCCGAGGTTTAGGTGATGCTTCCCAATATTTGAGAACACTTGTGACTTGATAGACTCCCTGCTTAAAAGACCATTCCTATCTGAGACATGATTGCACCTTGATTCCAAATATACAAATAACGAAAGGATTTTGTACTTGATCAGGCGAATCGTGAAGATATTCGAAGAACTACCTCCTTGCTGTACTCCGCATTTGTTGCTGATACCCCACCTTCTACGTATACATCTTCTAAGGATACGTAGATTTGAAGCGCCATTAATATTGACGTTAATAATAACGCTGACCTTGTAACCAAGCCCGATGCAGGCTTTGCTGAGCTTTATAGAGTCTCCATTGAAGATGACATTTGTTCCGTGCCCAACGACCCACTTGAGAGTGTTCTGAGAAGAAGAGAGAGAGAGAGAGGAAGGAATCAGAGCATGGACCTCACATTCGTTGGTTCGTATGGACATCCATATTATATGCCTCATACCGTCCCAGGAGCCAACTTCTTGTACACTGTTGCGTTGGTGGTGAAGAGACCAGTCCGTACAGTGAAGAAATGTGCAGATTCGTGGGGAAGAAGTGAGAGAGGCGAGGCCTAGAATCTGGGTCAATACCGAAAAAGCTTGTCGGTACCACAAGATGCCGAGACCATGCTGACGTTGGATGTGGGCGCCGGGTGGAGTAAAAGCTTATGTTTCTGGGTGCAAGTCTGCAAGATGAGGAGACCTGGTCCTGGACCCTGGTAGCCCAAAATACACGCGGAGTAGGCGCGAGCCGAAACACTGTGCCACTTTCACTCTTGGACCATCCTAGTCTTAGTTAGCGGCTATTCTCGTAAACGTTGGGGAAGACTGACGAATGAGACATGATTATTCAAAAAGACGACTTCCGGAATCTTTGATTAGAGATCTGTAGCCTGCTGGCTGGTGTTATCCATCCTTGAATCACCGAATTTTGCTTCACGAGATATTTGCGCATTAATGCCATATGATAGAAGCTTTCAACTGAAAATGTGTGCATAGAGCCTTCCTTCTACCTTACTTCTTACCAAAACACAGGTAGAGACATCTGAGCCAAACGGCAGGTCAATTTGCAAGCGGTCGACCTTATTATTGTGGCGTATTTTCGCACCCCCGGAATGCATCTTACCAACGACGAGGGGTTGACTGCATTGATCATCCGCCATATCAAGTCAGGCGCAAGAAGCGGCAACACAAATATGGGCAGAATCCGAGGGCTAAAGATTGAGAACGGCCGGCTGACGTGGAAGTGAACATTATATCCCGTTCTTTCAAGCTTCTTACTGCGAATAATTCGTTGAGTCAGCCGGATAATGGCATATCTAGTTATAGAGAATGCATAAATATGGAGTTGACTGTCAGGGCTATCCAGATCCCAAACTTGAGCTCAAGTCCCGCAATGTGTAGTCAGTCACGCACTCATATACGTAAACTTAATCTTTCAGCCTTTAGTAATGGCAATCCCTTAAATAAGCATCGTCCTTTTTTCAATTCAGACCAAGAGAACAAGAGATTTGATGCTGGCGTAGTCTTGCAACGAAAATGCCACGCAGCTAGCTGATCCATTCAAGTTCCGTACTAGCTGAAAAAGCGATCTGCTTTAATCTGGACCTTGCTGATGCCCAAGCCAGTGAAAAAGATTGTACAGAACATGATGGTAATTTTGCTGAGTACAGTCAACATGACAAGTCCTCCCAGGGGATGACTAAAGCCGTGGAGGCCGCTACTCGCAACCTAGACGGGTATTTTGCATAGACTCTTCATGGGCTTGAAAATCCCGCATGTGCGCTCGCAAGAAGAGGTTTGGGGGGTTTCAGTCACCATAACATTCATCAATTACAAAGGTAGCATGGCAGGGGTAGAACCTCATCCCGACTCGCTTGAGGACGGTCTGATTCCTGAATTTACCAGCCTAGATGTAACTGAGATGGGGGATGGGAGGTTAAGTCGGCAGGTCTTGTCGATCCTGGGAAATGTGGCAGAAATTGTAAAGGGAAGATCCTGCTGTTGGGTGTGAGATTGAAGAGTAATGACTAGATGGAAGCATGGATGAAAAGCGCCCCGAATAGAGTAGAAGGCAACATGTTGAATCGACGAGTGTTCCAAAAGAGGAGCCTGATAATGTTCAGCTGATCTGGTTGAGAAGCAGAAGATAGTAAGCTCCGATAATTAAATATTGTATTATGGCAGGAATATACCCTTTGAATATTAGCCGCGCCCTGGCGCTCGCTCTTCGTTTTCGCCCCCTCCAAATATTACCGTTGACATTTCGACGTATTGTACACGCAATTATTATTAGATGAAGAGGTTAAACAAAAATATTGTCTGCACCTCGTTATCCGTCCCCATTATCATCCTCGGCATCAATTCCCATCTCGGCTTGTAAAAGATCCAACTGCCGTTGTAGATTGTCTGCCTGTTGCCGAACAGTCCTAATCCCACTTTGAATCCCACCAATGACCCCAAATATCCTTTTTTGCTTATGCCGCGGAAGAGTATCGATGAGAGGTGGGAACGAATTTGAGGTTGGTTGGAAATTTTGAGGAGGAATAGGATCCACATGGAGGGGTGCCCTTTCTTGGGGCGCTTGTTGCAAGAGCTGTGTGCTGGGAGACATCGAATTCGTTGCCTCCCTCTCGTGGGTTCCTGTTCCTAGTCTTCCATTGTAGGAATTCGTTGGAGCGCTATATTGTCCGCCAAAGTTGTTTTGCGTTTGGCTTGTCAGAGTCGCTCGCCCAAGGTTGCTTTGTGTCTGAAAGGAGGGTGCCACCCGCTCCGGCCAATTTGCAGATTTGTCTACCTGGTACGCAGACTTGTCTACCTGATACGCATAATTCGATGGAGTAGCTTGGCCCCCTACCAGGCGATTCGATGTAGGTATATTCGATGGCGTAAAACCAGATGGCGAGCCTTGACCGGGCTGTATATAATTGGAGTAATTTCGCGATTGTAGCTGAGCGTTGTGAACCACAGCTGGGGGAGGAGTCGACCTTTTCCGCTTCAAAGAGCTTTCAGGTTGGTTATAGCCGCCCAGGGTAGGCGTCCGTGATTGTTCAAGCTCTATAGACTTGCTGAGAGATGGGCTTTCTGTACTCCTTGTTAGAAGAGATCAATGCAAATCGAGTTTTACAACCATACCACCATCTTTCCCGGTTCTTAGACTACATAGATTTCCTCGTGTAGCCATCTGACAGGTGGAACATGCACCGTGAAAGAAGTCTTCCAGAGATACGCATATCGAGAAACGTCCAGATCCAGTCGCACAATGACTGCATGGTGGATTGTTGACATTGCCCCGCGTTGAGAGAAGGAATGCTCCCCTTGTTTGAGTCCGCGGGCTGTCCGTCGATTTATCAGGAGGCAATTCCTTTCCATTGACCCATGGTACCGGTCTCAGCTCGGGGAGAGCACGTAGGCCGCTGAGAGAATCTATTCCCGGTTTGCGCCCACCACCGGAAGAGGATACGTCGTACGCGATGGAGACATTCTGCGCACCTGAGTTAGGTGCTCCCAGGTTAAACTGATCTGCGGTAAAGCGAGAGAGGCCATCGGGGAGAGTGTTATATTCGTTTTTCTCGTTTTTCGGAGGCATCTCGAAGGATCAGTCTTGGAGAGGAGGTGTTGACAACCGAGAAACGCGCCGGCCCTCCGAACGTACAGTGACCAGACGTCACTCAAATTTTGCTTCACATGTATACCACCAGAACCTGTATTTCAGAGGTCCCAGTCGCTGATCGAAGGCCTCGCCCAACCCAACACCAACCCAGGATCAAATTATACAGTATCCAATAAATACATTATAGTACCGTTCAGTACAAGTATATTATCCCAGACTTTTATTTACGTTCCTGTGTATCTCCGTCAGACTAGGACTAGTAAACACGTCCCACGCGTCACAAATTACAATGTTAATTAGGAAACGATGTCTCCTCTGGGACTGGACCAATACTGCTAATATTCCGGCTTCTATTGAGAATGTCAATCTCAGAGGACAAATATGTTCAGTTGCCAATTGGAATGCTTGGGCCCCTCCTGAGCTTAAAGATCGACTCCCCTTTCGACCTACTGTCCGTGGAATGGAACAGCTCACGGATAGCAATGAATGGTCTATGATAGCGAATAATGACCATGCCATTATCCACTTCTTCAACGAGCCAGAACGAGCCGGAATCTCAGCAAAGTTGGCTGCGGAAATGTGGAAGGAAAAGATGGTCCCCTTGAGAAGCACTAAAGGGAAGAAGATCGTTGGTCCGGGTTGTGCAAGTGATCCTGCTGGAGAAGCATGGCTGGATGACTTTATGCGAAGGGTCCAAGAACAAGGGGAGCCACCTGATTTTCTCGGCCTGCACTATTATGGTCCAGATGGTGCTGCAGCAATTCAGTACCTAGAGAAGATGTAAGATCTCCATATCCCTACAACTCTCAAATATTAATATAAATGAATAGGCACCAAAAGTATCCAGGGTACCAAGTTGTTGTTTCTGAGATAGCTGCCATCTCAAGAGACAAGAAAGAAGTTTTTGCATTTACTGCTCAAGTGGCAAATTGGATGGACCAGTGTCCTTGGATTTTCGAATACGCTTTCTTTGGCTGCATGGCAAAGGTTGCAGATGATTTTGTTAGCCCCGAGGCGCAACTGATGAATTCTGATGGAACCTTGAGGTTGTTGATGGTTAAGCTCATGAATGAACAGCCGATGTCAGAACTATGACCATTCTAGAGGCTATTAGAATTTGAGGCTCTTGTTTCGCGAGCTCAAAGGATACTTATCATCAAACGCAGCACGTGTATCTGAGGTGCTCTATGTCTCTATTTTGGGGTAGAGATGGTCAGATCTATGGATTATTGAGCGCGGTATATCATTTCCCCACCTGAGTTGCGAATTCTGAGGTTTGAACAAGCATCGTAGCTTGATGATTACTGATAGGTCCGAATGTTTGAGCTGCAAGCATCTACATCCCCTTTCCTTTTCCCTTTCCCTTTCGCTTGTCAAGCTCTGATAACTGATCTATCCGGTCGAATTCTAACATATTTTACCAACTGGACAACTGAATTTCTGTATTCGAACTTTACGATTTTTAGATAGCGCTCCAGTCGCATTGTCAGCCATCTTTAGCGGTATCTGGGTCTCCAAAACACTGCAATTCCAAAAGATGTCTTGGTCGGCATGGGTTTTGCACGTTACTGGATCCGGCCTCAATGCTTCAATGAGCCCAGGCTCGAACGCCAGAATTCTATTTGGATTACGAGTAATCCCAGCAATCGGCGAAGTATTCTAGCGGGTGACGCCAAGTTGGGCCTGGAAATGCGGTAAGCTAAAAAGCGGTTACCCTCCCGATCATACTAACACTTTCAAAAATCAGATACCATTGGTTGTTTGATATTCTAGCATTTATGGTGGCTGTAGGGATTCTTCTCGCTACTGCTGTCATTTGTATAATTCTCGTATCCAGACACGGAGTCATCAGCGGAATGCAAGCGCATCTACAGTAAACTCCTGCTGGAGTTAGCTTCGTTACCTTCCTATATCCGACGCCAGGTAGTATGACGCTGAATGTCACAGAGTTGAATCAGGCAAATAGGCACAAGAAGCGTGGATCTTGCGGGCGACTATCCATTGGCTTCAAGGGGAATGCAGGCTCTCGTTAAAGTGTCAGAGTCACAGTACGAGCATTCGGTCTTTGACGTTAATCCCGCCGAGGAAAATGGCTAGACGAATCCCCCCTTGTCATACATGATGTATGGCAAGCCCGGCTTGCTATCGTAATACACGGGTTTGCGCAGTCGCGGCTGTTTCTGATTACCACCTTACCATTTGTGTTTCCTCGCCTCGCTATATTCAGAGCCTGGAGACGTAGTCTAAATTGTCGTCATCTAGAAGGCTTCACCTTGAAAGTGGTGATTTTCTTGGGGAGCATTTTCACCAAGTCACCAAGTCTTCCATACCCAGCGTATTTTCGGGTTTCTCAATCTGACTGGCCAAGTTGTCATGATTTCTCGTGATAATTCATTTATCTCGCACTTAAACTTTTCCTGGGCATTTTCTTCACCTTTATATAGAATTTGCTACTTGATGAAAGTAAACATTACCGTATATATCTCGACTCAATAATTAGGACCAGATACTTTATTAAAGTGTTTTCCATACATTTCCTTGCTATTATAGATTTAGTCTTAATATACCTATGTAACAATACTCCTCACCCAACTGCGTACCCATGGCTGCGCTAGGCTTCACAATTCCTCCACCCCCACTCGCCATACAACCCGCTTAGAGCGGATGTGGCGTTTTGGTGGCACAACAATCCCGCCGGGGGCTTGATCGGAGATATTAATTCAAAATCCCGAGGCGGTCTTGTGAGAAAAGCATGAAGCTGATAACCAATATTTGTAAGGAACCCGACATCTGCAAGGTATAATCAAAGTACGTACACCATGGTCTGTCTTTCTCTTATATGAAGGTCTCACTGTTCTCCCAAAGACTTACTCTATATATCATTCTCCAGCAACCTCCTGTCTTCAATCAAGTCTCATAATCAAACCAGTTGTCATGTCTAATAAGAAGATTCTAGTTGTCTTTGGTGCAACAGGAAACCAAGGCCGGTCTGTCATTGATTCGATTTTGAACGATCCTACTACTGCCGCTCAGTTTGAAATTTTTGGTGTTACTAGAGATGTCTCAAAGCCAGCAGCGGTTGCTCTTGCAGAACGAGGTGTCAAACTAGTCAAGGCCAGTACACTTATATTACTTATTGAAGAGCGACATGCTGACACATGATCTGCAGGCTGATCTGGACGACAAGGAGTCTCTGCGATTGGTGGTGAAAGGTGCCTACGCAATCTTCGCTGTCACAAATTGGCAAGAAGTTATGAACAAAGAGCGAGAGGCTCAGCAAGGAAATAACATTGCTGATGTCGCCAAGGTAGCTAGCTGTGTTTTCGATCTATTAATGTGGAATTACTAACCTCCATAGGAATTTAATGTTCAACATCTCATCTGGAGTAGCTTGCCTAATGTCTCAAAGAGTAGGTAGTTTCTCAACACTTTCTGCTCAGGATCCAGCTGAGCAAGCGTATAGTTAGCAACAACAAGTACACCAAAGTACTTCACTTCGATTCAAAGGCCGTCGTCGAGGAACATGTTCGTTCCCTGGGTATCCCAGCAACATTCCTCTACCTCGGAATCTTCATGAACTTTCTGCCCTCCAATATTATCCCTACTTCAGAGGGTGCCAAGTCCTACAATCTCGCATTTCCTTTTCCTCCTGATACCAAGATTCCGTTGATCTCGGTCAACAAAGACACTGGCGCCTATGTAAAGCACATTTTGCTGAACCGAGAGACTTTTCTTGGGCGCCAAGTCTCAGCCTGCGAAAATGAGTATACGCTATCTGAGATTGTGTCTATCTTCAAGAACGTCGGTGGTGTCGATATATCACTGCCTGCAAGCTACACTGAAGGTGATTTCAAAAACAGATTGACTGCTCTTGGTGTACCTGAATTCTTTCAGGAAGACTTGGTTGAGAATATGAAGTTTATCCATGAGTTTGGATATTTCGGGGGTCTTAAGCTTGATCATGATGTACGTTTAATCCAAATCCACGTGCAGCTATTACCATCACCTAAAGATTAACCCTATCGCTAATGATGATTAGATATTGCCTGAACCCTTGGAAACATTTGAGGAATTCGTGGCGAAGAGCTCGGAGATCGCTGCTCTCAAATGAAGACATACATTGAGGGCCACGAGAAACCTCGACTGGTTCTTCCCAGAGTTCAGGAGTACTTAGAAGTATTTTGAAGTAGTTTACTAAATTGATTCATGGAGTATACATATCACTTGGAAGCAAGCTTCTCGGATGTCATCACGTGATCTGTATCAAAACTTCACCTCGGTTGGACAATGCTGGTCACAGAGAGGACGATAATAATGGTCACAGCTAGTATAGACGTGATGGGCATATATTTTGTGTGTATTCAGAGTAGGACAGAGTAGCGTGATGAAGAGATTTATCCCACAGACGCCTATGTAAGCAGCTAAGTCCAACAACCTCCAGGAATAATAACTTGTTTGTCTTGCGAGGAAGAAGTCTGGAAGCTGGTGTGGTGGATATTATAACAGAACCGTTTCAAAGTCAAGTTAAACGGGTGGAGCCTGGATCTATGAGTTGTTAGTGTCAACCCTTGAACGATTGAACCTAGCATTTTCAATTTTGGTACCGACATTGATTCGCAATGGGGGTTTTTGCTCTTCAAAATCAAACTTTATATTTTAAAAGAAGCTTAGGTGAGTCTTCTGGCAGGCCCAGTGCGGAGGTCGTTTGTTCCTGAGCATTAAGATCTTACTCGTTGCTAATAGAGGAACCTAAGATAGACTTATTATTCTTAGTTAGGGAATATGATGCCCATTTTCGGAGATATTTTCCTTTCAGCCCACGTGGAAGGGGACTAACTGTCGTGAATGGACTCAAGATAGAATCAAAGCCCGGATGTTGGCCTTTTGTTCTTCTGCCAAACATTATTATTGTTCCGGCTGAGGAGGTTGAGGCTTTGCAGCCCAGGAGAGTAATTGGGTATAATCCGAATTAATACCGGAGTTGTCCCTTTGGAAATACACAGCACACCACATTCAAATCAAAAGACTGATAATAATGTTTTGGAAGGGTGTAAGTCAAGACAGTTGAAATATGTCTAAAGTATATTGGTCATAGTCATATCATATCGTCACATAAGACGCGATAATAGGGTAAAATTACGAACTACCAGAACTACCCTGTACATATATCAATCTACGTATAATTCACCGAAGCCCGGGTTAACTCCGTCCGTGCGCTCACATTCCATTGCATTGCAGCGGAGGTGGGGCAGCCAATCAAAAGTCGAGAATTATAATCCTGAGACGTCTAGACGTTGTTTCATAGGCTGGTGGGGCGCTTGATTAATAATAGATGGGGGGTCTATTTAGAGAGAGCGGGGTAGAGCTGTTCGACAACCTTCCCTTCTCCGAGTAACACCACCCCCTCGCAGACAAATGTTTCGACGCCCTTTTCCATTTCTTTCTCCAAGAGTCAGCAAGTATAACTACAACTACAATCACAACTATAGCATCCATATTTCCTTCCAAGTACCAATCTCACGTCTTCGACGACAGCAACGAACCATGGCTACTGGCGAATGTCCTATTAAGAAGGCAAACGTTGGAGGTGGAGGAACCCGAAACAATGACTGGTGGCCTGATGAGTTGAAGCTCAACATTCTCCGCCAGCACACAGCTGCTACCAACCCGTACAAGGATTTCGACTATGCAGCTGCCTTCAAGACCCTCGACTACAATGGCTTGAAGAAGGACCTGACGGCATTGATGACCGACTCACAAGAGTGGTGGCCCGCTGACTTTGGCCACTACGGTGGTCTTTTCATCCGAATGGCATGGCACAGCGCTGGTACTTACCGAACTAGTGATGGACGTGGTGGTGGTGGAGGTGGCCAACAGAGATTCGCACCTCTCAACAGGCAAGTCAACTTTCCCGGGGTGGCAATGGCTTGCCCGAAGCTCTAGAACATTTCTACGAAAACACACTTCTTGTATTGAATCATCACTAACTATTGATATCTATAGCTGGCCCGATAACGTATCTCTCGACAAGGCTCGCCGCCTGCTATGGCCGATCAAGCAGAAGTACGGCAACAAGATTTCCTGGGCTGATCTCTTACTCCTCACTGGCAATGTTGCAATCGAGTCTATGGGCCTCCCCACCTTTGGATTTGCTGGCGGCCGTGCCGATCAGTGGGAAGCCGAAGAATCTGTATATTGGGGTGGCGAGACAACATGGCTGGGTAACGACGTTCGTTATTCGGAGGGCAATGAAGGTGTGAAGGGATCTGGCGTAGTTGATGGTGACCAGCACAAGAAAGACCACAGCGACATCCATTCACGCGATTTGGAAGAGCCGCTGGCAGCTGCCCACATGGGTCTGATTTACGTGAACCCTGAGGGTCCTGATGGAGTGCCTGATCCTGTTGCTTCAGCTAGAGATATCCGTAAGTGGTCGAATATTCCACTGCAAGTTGCAACATGAGATTTATTTCCCCTTTCAGAACACTTCTGCAGTTGCTCCTATTCTATACCAGCTCAATACAATACCCAATACTAATATGAGTTTCTCACGTTCAGGCACCACTTTTGGACGCATGGCCATGAATGACGAGGAAACCGTGGCGTTGATTGCTGGCGGCCACTCATTCGGTAAGACACACGGTGCAGGTCCTTCCGAAAATGTAGGCAAGGAACCTCAAGCGGCTGGCCTCGAGAAACAGGGCCTCGGCTGGGAGAGCAAGTTCAAGTCTGGGAAAGGACCCGACACTATTACTAGTGGTCTGGAAGTCATCTGGACCAGTACACCTACGAAGTGGAGCAACAAGTATCTCGAATACCTCTACAAGTATGAATGGGAGTTGACCAAGAGTCCTGCTGGTGCAAATCAATGGACGGCCAAGGGTGCTGATGCCATCATCCCCGATGCCTTCGATCCTAACAAGAAGCACTTGCCGACCATGTTGACGAGCGATCTTGCGCTGCGCTACGACCCAGCTTACGAGAAGGTCTCCCGTAACTTCCTCGAGAACCCAGATAAGCTTGCGGACGCTTTCACCCGTGCTTGGTTCAAGCTGTTGCATCGTGACATGGGTCCACGATCTCGCTGGCTCGGTCCGGAAATCCCATCTGAGGTACTAATTTGGGAGGATCCTGTTCCAGCTGCTAGTCACCCACTGATCGATGACAACGATGTTGCTGCTCTCAAGAAAGAGATCCTGGCAACTGGTGTTGCACCAACTAAATTCATCTCTACTGCCTGGGCGTCAGCTTCTACTTTCCGCGGGGGTGATAAGCGTGGAGGCGCCAATGGTGCTCGCATCCGCCTTGCTCCCCAGAAAGACTGGAAGGTCAATAACCCAAAGCAACTGAGCGAAGTGCTGAGCGCTCTGGAAGGTGTCCAGAAGAAGTTCCAGTCTGGTTCAAAGAAGGTTTCGCTGGCCGATCTCATCGTCCTAGCAGGATCCGCCGCCTTGGAGAAGGCTTCGGGTGTTGCCGTCCCTTTCGCACCAGGCCGCACGGATGCCACACAGGAGCAAACCGATGCTGAGTCTTTCAAGCATCTCGAGCCATATGCCGATGGATTCCGCAACTATGGCAAGTCGACATCACGCGTTCGCGCCGAACAATTCCTCGTTGACCGTGCGCACCTACTTACACTTACTGCTCCTGAATTGACGGTCCTGGTCGGCGGTCTGCGTGCTCTTAACGCCAACTACGATGGATCTTCCTATGGAATTCTCACCAAGCGTCCCGGTAAGCTCACCAACGACTTCTTCGTTAACCTATTAGACCCAAATACCGCATGGAAGACAACCGACAACGAAACCTACGAGGGTACCGACCGCAAGACTGGTGAAAAGAAGTGGACCGCCACCCGCGCCGATCTCGTGTTCGGCTCTCACGCCGAGTTGCGCGCTCTGTCTGAAGTTTACGGCAGCGCGGACGCACAGGAGAAGTTTGCGAAGGACTTTGTGGCTGCTTGGGACAAGGTCATGAGCCTTGATCGATTTGATTTAGCCTCCTCCTCGCCTCAGGGAAAAGCTCGTCTTTGATCCTCTTAATGTGAAGTGGATTTATGGACTTGCTATGATGGAATGAGAATGCACGAAATTGCACGAAACTATGTTGCTTGACTTCAACAAAAAAGCAATCCAATCCTTTTATGAAACAAAAACCTTGTACACCATAAATGTGAACTTAACACCTGGATATATGCGAGGGTTGGAACTCCTAAATGACCTAGAGAACTGACTGAAAGGTGTCTGATATCCAAACGCCTAATATAGATCGTGAGATTTTCTTTGCTTAGCCGCAATTGTAAATGAATCCATCTGACCTCCTATAGCCATCTCAACCTTGACTCAATTTGCTATCAACTTCTATAACTTTTAGTATTTTATAGATTTGACCCTTCATAGCTAAGCTGGCCTGGAAAGCTCTACCCACCCCTGCTTAATCCTTGAAATATTAGAATTCTAGCTGGCGTACGCCTATTAGAATCAGGTTAGGTAATAAACGAAAGCAAATTTGAGGATAAACTCCTGGGATTATGGCGGTGGGAACCTTCTTGCTCTCCTCTACCTATGGACGGCATAGGAGTTCTGATACGCTGTAACTGCGTGGTAGGTATTTTACTTATATGTTTCGCTCAAAAGAATAGCGGGTTGCCATTTTGGGAGTGCGGAGACAATAGTGTAGCTATAGACTGGGATGTGTCGGAGATGGTGATGTGTGGATATTCTTGGTGCGGATGTTCTAGGCACGGATATTCCAGGCGCGGATATTCCAGGTCATGAAGTTCCCTGGCGTACTCGTTGCGGAGTTCTCTGTTGACGGACTGTAACGGCGAATAGGCGCGGGTGGATGAAGGCTCTTGGTGTAGATTTGGAAGGTGTGGATAGGTGCTATCCTTATATACTACAAGGTTTTGTTGACGAGTACGGGAAATGGGACTTGGAATTGGTTGGGCCAATTGAGGTGCTGGCAATGGGTTTGAATGGGGCGTTAGAGGTCGACGTGGAGTCAATGATTCTCGACCGTTTTGAGTGTAGTAGGGGGGATGGTGACTTGGACGTTGAGATAGTGGTCTTGAATATGGCGAATACTCATTCTGGGTACTGTCGTAAGTCTGACTTGAAATATTTCGGTTGAATGACAATGAATTGAGGCTGCGAGCTTCGAGTTTTGATTGATCCCCTCCACATTGTATAAATCCTGCAGCTTGAGCAGAAGGGCAGAATGGATCTGAAGATGACTGACCAATTTCAAGCAGCTGTTGACTTGGTATAGGTACAAGAACACGGGAGTCTTGTAAGTCGGAGCATGTCTTCGTGATGACGGACGTTTTAGGAGGAACAGGTGTTCGCAATTGTGTAGATATATGTTGACTGAATACCAACTTGGAAGACCCCGAGCCACCGGTTTGATCCGTGGCGATAGTGGAGACAATACCATGTTGAGGTACTAAAGACATTTTTTGCCGTTGGCTCTGCACAAGACCTTGCTGTTGATACTGAGTAATAGAATCGGTTGTTTTTTTAATCAGTTCACAGCCTGGAGATTTCCACCGACTCTTAGAGTCGGACGTTGCTTCAATTACTGCAATGTCTTCTGAGTCTCCAAGGATATCGGCTCCTTTTTCGGTTCCATTGGCCCTGGAGGAACCATCAAAGTTGGCTATATTTTGCACCGCTTGACCCTTCACTTCAAGTGATTGTAAAGTCAGTTCCTCCGTTTTCGGTATTCGTTGAAAAGGGTTGATAGGCGTTCTCGTCACATCGGTTGAATCTTTTTTCCGCGAGTGCGCAAAAGTGTGCTGTGTTCGACTTACTTTTTGTGCTCGTTCAGCCAATATTCCAGGTGATACCAGTAGTGCTTTTACTTCATGAGGAGTGTCACAGAGGGCATTGACCAGAGAATATGCCAACTTTGATGGGTCATTCCCAATGCATGGGATGGGTCTGCACCATGCTCAAGAAACAACTTAACAACTGAAAGCCACATCGCCACAGTACTCTCCGGTTCTCTGTTGCAGAGAAGGAGCCAAAGGGACTCTAGAACAAGATCCCATGCTGTGGTTCTTTGATATACCTCATCGACTCGAGCTCCACAGCGTAGGAGTAGCTCAACCATGCCAGTATTGACTCTCAAGTCGCGCATGCATAGGTCATTCTCAGAAGAAACGGCGTATTGCAACAAAGGCCGGCCAGCCCTCTTGACCAGCCAGGGTTTCAGCTTGAGCTTCTCCTCGACGTAAACATAGAGTCCGGTTTTGATAGCTAAAGTAAGAAAGGAGTTCTGGTGCACGTGAGCATCTTTACCAGAGCTCATTCTATTAGATGACGTAGTCCAATTGCATGGAAGCTCTGAGAAGTCTTCAACGTGATTGTTGCACACTCGATCAAGCTCGTCCAACATCATTACCTGTGGCTCTATCGTAGCCGTTTCTTCATTCTGTGCGAAGGCTATAGCACGTTTTCCAACATGTTGAAGATCGGAAATCCGATCTATCAAATCCGTCGGAAAAGGCAGCACCCGTTTGATGTAGAGCATTTGAGCTTGCACCAAGGCGACTCTTGGAGCAAATCTTTTGCCAGAAGTTGGCCTCAGCACAATTCTCCAAATTTCCGGAAGTTCTAGGAAGTCACGGACGGTCCGATGTAGGTACGATAACCTCGCATCGGTGAAACTTCCATAAGCGTTCACACCACTACACGTTTCAATCAAACCTCCACATCTCGTTCGAAGCCAAGTTTCAATTTGAGCCTCGCGCTCGAGGAGCTCTTCCATCCAAAGTTGACGGGTCGGCTCCCTAATAACGGCGCGGAAATCTAGCTCTTCAGCAAATGAAAGCTCAAGACTTGTCAATGACCTATCACTGTTTTGAGCTTCAGCGAATATCTGGAAGATTCTCGAAGATTGCTCAAGATAAACCGGCTCCAGACGGCGAAGTATATGGCTAAATAAGTCCTCGAGTGATGGCGGTAAGAGTCTCAGTCTCAGTTGAAGATCGTGTATTCCATCTGATTGCCTCAATCCACGAAGCATTGACAGAACAACCAGTTTCACCCAGAGAAAGACGCCGTCGGCTTTGTTCACAATCTCGAAGACGAGCATCTCTGCCTCCTGAGGCTTTTGTTCTCGAAGGATTTGCATGTGCGTATTGGTCCCAAGCTCATCATTAATATAGGACTCGATATCAGAAAAAGTAAGGTCTTGAAGACGTAGGCTCTGGCAACTCTGAAAGGCGGCCACAAAATCGAAAAGTGGTCGACTCGAAAGGCAAACTTTCACGCTCGATGATTGCGATATCTTTGTGAAAGTTTTAATGACGTCAAAATAATCGCCCTCATATTCATCAAGCCCGTCAACAAATAAGCAGAATTTTAGTCCATTACTCTGGGTGCACACTAAACGATCGAAAGCTTCAGAAAGCCTTGGTAATGTCCAGGATATGCGCTCCATATCTTCGATTATGAACAGCGGTTTGCTCATCTTATCAATCCAAATCTCTGGGAAAATATCGGGTAGCAGGGACTCACACTGCCGCAGTGCTTTGAATAAGAGCGCACGAAGTAGGCCGGCATGTGAGCGTTGCTCAGCCGTTCCGCTGTTCCAAAAGTAATGGGCTGCTTGGATAAGTCGCTGTTCTCCAGCCCAATGCCTGAGAAGGTCTTTTGTTCGAGTGTCACTGGAAACATATTTCATAAGGGTCGACTTTCCAGAAGCTGCCTTTCCGTTCATCCAGTATATCCCTGTTCCAGTCGAAAGCCATTTCGGAAAGTTGGCCCACATCCTTTCTTGGCTTGTGCCCTCAAAAATCCACCCGAAAGTTCTCTTATGTGCTGATTCAATTTCCTCGCATCTATCATCCATGGTTTGGAATCGGAGACTCTCCAAAATGAGATTAGAGACCAATTGGCGCTTCGTGGGGTTTTCGTCATCGCCATCGTCTCCACTGATTCCTCCTATCCGTCTAGATGGTACTCCCGCCCATTCATTGTGAATAATTGCTATGATCTCCTTCCTAGTCTGGTGATGTTGAGCTTCAACGATTCGGGTCGCTTTATCTTGATCGTGTCTCAAGAAATTCGTATGATCAGACAGGGCTTTTTGCTGCTCTCGTATCAATTGGTCTGCTAGCGCTCTTGTGCTGCTTTCTAAGCTCAAAAACCCGGCGTTGGATCTAATAGCCTGTAGGTCGATGCTTTCTCTGTTAGGAACGTTAGCGGATAATGTTTGGAATAATTGTGTAAACATAAAACCTTTAGGAACAAACTTACCTTAGAGAGACCAACACACTGAGACTAAGTTCCTGGCGTATAGCCTGCAAACGTGATTTGATTTCATCTACTTGGCTTTGCTTGAGAGAGCTCTTGAGAGCCTGCTGAAACGTCTTCCATTTTCGATTGGAACCCGGCTGTACTTTCAAGTGATCGAGGAGTGTCAGCAACTCCCTGGCTACCGCTGAGCATTTCGTGGTCAATTGGATCAATTCGACCTCGGGTTCTGAGGTTGCCTCTACTGTGTCGCCTCGTCGCGACACTGCAGACACATTAAGTCTCCCGCTCAAATCGCGTAGGTTCTTCGTAGCCGCTTCTAGATCATTGTTTTCTATTGATGCGCCGTCTACCGAAACATAGATTTCGTGCCCCTTGGCAAGGAGTTTGCTGCTAAAGTCGACGAACTGAACAATCGTGGCAGCTAACGACAAGGCTGTCAAAGCCTCGAGCACCATTGCAAGTAAGGTTTACAGAGATTAAGTATCGATGAGACGAAAAGTAAAAGCTTAGACTGTAGGTTGATTGCGACAAGCTCATGGGTGGGTTTGTTTTGAGACAACCAGAAGAGCAAAGGGACGGCAGTGGGTGATGGCTACCTGATTTGGGTATTCTCGCGGCGTTGAGGTATCACAAGTAGAAGAGGCTGAGATCAAGAGCTGCAGGGTTTGGTAGGGTCGAAGCAAAAAGGCGAACCGCCATAGGTCGCTATGAAGAGTCATTCCTGGTAAAATCCAAAACATAATTGAAACTGATAATACAATTTCACATAACAAGACTCTTAAACTTTGTTATCTGTACTACTAGGTATTATGTTCTTCGTTTGACAAAGTAGCTTGAATGTTATGTCGACAGAAGTATATTATACCAGCCAAGAACTAAAGAAAATCAAGTTTTAGGATTTTTCGACACTTTATTACAGCTTACTGTCTGCGTACTGGCAACACGGATAGACTAGATAGCTCCGTTGGAGGAGGTGGTGGTCGTTGGGAGTGGCCCATAAAAGGCCTCATACTAGTGACTGGCGCATGTTTTAGAAGGGGTGAACTCGCTTGGATTTTAAGGGGTAAGCTGCCGATTCGGCTTTACGTGGCAACATTAGCTCTCCAACGTGTCCTCCCAATCAACTAACGTATGTTCTTCCATCTCCTTCAAGTTTCTTTGTACAAACTCTTCCATACCATCTCTCTTCTTGAGAGAGCAGCTTCAGCGCCTCTTCCTACCCGGGTTTTGCGAAGAACCTAGGATTTGGGTTTATAATCAGCCAGAAAACCACATCGAAGGCCCAGCACTTCCGTGCGGCATAGGCTACCAAAAAATCCCCTGTCTCTCAGCTCTCCTGCATTCGCACTGATAGTCGCTCGTCCTCTCAGTTGCCCTGTACTGATCATTGAGTTCTCTCTCTCTTTGAGTGCTTCTAAAAATATTTTCAACTTTGGTTCGTATTCCTTCGCCTAGTCTAATATTCCACTGGATGAGGATTGTCTGGGATGTTGGAATATGTTTGTAGTCGGTGATTCGTCCGTCGTTACTGAAGGGGGACTTTAGCGTTGGAGTGCTATCTGTTGTCACATAAGAATAAATTGCATTTCGAATTTCAACCTTTTCTCTTTCTACGCGTGCAGCCGCGATATTGATTTCAGATTCTATAAAGCTATCTATAATATCTTCTACCTCTAGCAATGGTATTTATGCAGCAATGCTTTAAGAATTACACAAGGTATATCAACTCGATATATAAACACGGGGGAAAACACAGCAAGTGCAGCGAAGAAAAAAACCTCGAAAGGTCGGACATCTGGTATCTTGAAAAACAATGCAACCTCTAAATGCGCAGCATCACTAAGCACTTATGCAAAACGACAATGACGAGTAATGGGGCTCGACTCTACTCCAGTCTCAATGATCGCCAATCAGAGGGTGGGGACCTGGCCGCTCGTGTGGCTTATCCTCTCGTCCATCTTGCCAACTGGTACAATTAATGCAACGTTGCGCCTATACGCATGGTTAGCACATCAATCCCAACGACCAAGACTAAACAACGCCGAAACCGCAGAGGTATTGGGAAAGCATGAATGAAAACGGCCATACCCTTGAGCTAATCTTCTTGCGACAATACTTGCACTTGACCATGTGCTTAATGATCGGATCACTTTTCGTCCCGGACAAGTCGTACAGGGCCGCGACGAGATACAAAGCCAAGCCGACGCCGAGGAAGTTGATGAGTTTGTTGACGAAAGCTCTGTATTGAACAATTAGTCAATTCCGGTGAAGTCGTGATAGTGTAACTTTACCCGTATGCCATTACTACAGCTCCGTCACTCGTTGCTTGGTCAAGCGTGTTGTAGCCATGGCCATCAGTCTGATTGTACATCGGGCCCCTCCTCAGGACCGCGAATTTCTCATCCAGGTTCCGATGCACAAACGGGAGAAGCGATAGTGGCGGGAGGAGAATCTCTGAGACGAAGGAAGTCACGACCGTTGTGAAGGCAGCTGCGATGCTATGTCACGGGATGATGTTACAAAAGGGGCTGCAAGTGGGAGAAACTGAAGCGAGATGTCGCATATTAGGGAAAGAGGGGATAAAGAGCAAACAAGGAGGGGGAATATATGGGATAGCTTACATTAAGCCCACGGCAACCTCTATCACATTGTCTTGCAGCGCAAAATCCGCAAATCCTTCCCACATCATCCTAGCGCCGCTAACGACGACTTCTCCGCCATGGGACAGGAGTTCTTGACTGTCTTCCAAGCGGATAGGCATGGTGCTGTGATTATCTTCTCGTCCTTTCCTTGATGCCCTTCGATCGTTTGAGTCGTGAGACCTGTGGAGTTGCAATTTTGGAGGAATCTGTAGATGTTTCAAGTCAAGTTGCTGTGAATCCTGAAGGAGAATAGATAGGGGTAAGTGCACGTGACTGATTGGCGTGGAGTGTGGTGTTTTAAGCTTCGGGCTCGGGATTTCTTGTCACTTCGCAAATTGTGTGCACCCAATAATAATGATATCAATGCAGTGCAATGTGACCAACAATCGTGTGGGTCAGTTCCCAGGAACGATCTGGTGAATTGTTATACAGTACCTCTGTGGATGCGATAGCTACCTACCTATGGAATCAACATCCGTTGTGGCGGAGTGCAGTGCAGCTCAATTACTTCGAAGTATTTGTTTAGCGGCCTCATTTGTGAGGGTGAGTCACGACCTGCGATGAGTCGAGGAGCATCATTTTCTGTTTTCGACTCAACGCTCGAGCGAATGAGGAAGGTACGGGTAGCAATAGTAAGGAGGAGGAAAACTTCCAAATACAAGTACAAGTATTCCTTTCTTTCCTTTGTTCCCTTCTCAAATTCGCTTCACCCATCTCGAACATAACAGGCCAACCCAATCTCTTTCCATTCATACCGCAGGAGCATAGTTCTACTGGAGCAACTTTCACATCCCTCATCCAGAGTTCTATCGTATTAAACATGGACGGGACATCGGCAACTAGCACGGGTGTCACGGGAGCTGAGCATACTTGCACCACGTGCCTTGCGAGCTTCGACAACAAAGAGACGAAAAGAGCACACATGCGAGAGGGTTGGCAGTAGGTATCATTTGCGGAGAACAATGTAATCAGAATTGTTGATACAAATAGCGTCTACAACCTCAAACGCCATATCGCCTCACTGCCTCCTATTTCAGCAATTGTATTTGAACGACAAGTACAAACTTTAGATGCCAAGAACGATGACACGGAGGCATCTCCATCGTTTGAGCAGTCGTGTGTTGCTTGCGAGAAACACTACACAAACCGGAAAACGTGGCAGGCGCATCTGAAATCCCGAAACCATATTGAGAAATCCGCTGCATTTAATTCAATAGCGCCGGTTGTGTCTGACGAGCTCCCTCTACTGAATGACCTCTCGTTGAACAATCAAGAGGCGGAAGAAGAAAGTCTCAACCCAATGGAGTGTTTGTTTTGCAACGTTAAGTCCGTGGCCTTGGATTCCAATATGATGCATATGTCTCAGGCACACAGCTTCTTCATCCCCGATATCGAATACCTCATCGACCTGGAGTCGCTCCTCGGCTACCTTTCAGTTGTCATATCAGTGTTTCACGAGTGTCTATTTTGCGGGAGTTCGAAAACCTCCAAATTCGCAGTTCAAGATCACATGCGTGCGAAAGGCCATTGCAAAGTAGATTTCGATGACGATGAGCATGATTTGAAGCAGTTCTACGATTTTTGTGGCGATGATGATGAAAATGGCGAGGAGCGCGAGCCAGAAGTGACTTTGGTTCCTGACGAAGACGAGCTTCGTTTGCCATCGGGGAAGATTCTTGGGCATCGCTCGAACACTCGCCAGTTTCGTCAGCATCACATCAATCGTTCGGCATCCGCGAGCTCCTCATTGCAGCAATTGCTACCCTCAGCTGAAGCTGAACCTGGAATTGAACCAGGCCCCAGTTCAAGAGATCGGAGCTTGGCCTTGAGAGCTGGCACTTCCACCAGCTTGATTGGGGTGCCAGAGCTCCAACAACGAGCTTTGATGGCGGTTGAGCACAAAATGTTAAAAATGGAAACAACAGCAAGGAATGCGTATCAACACATACTGGAGAGAGGCGGAAATAAGCAGAAACGATTCAAGGTGCGCTCCATCGGCAAAAAGCAGGGTGGCTTAGAAAAAAGGCTCGGCTAATTAACTGTTACCACAGGCCGACGCTCCGGGTCGAACCAATGGATGAGAAGCGCAGAGCGAATGAAATGGTGGATACGGTCCGAAGACCATCGGCAGTTGTCAAAAAGACCTTCGATACTGTGAGAATAGTAACACCACGTTTCTGCAGGGAAAAGGTGGCCTATAGAGTGTCTTGAAGCAGGCAGACTGAGTGCTATCACCAGGTTTTGAAGTTGCCGAAAGGGGCAATACAATGCATTTAGAATGGCTATATATTGAGTAAGCTCTTAGATACAACAAAGGAACTAATCCTGCGAATACGGATTCAGGGGCAGTTGCTCAGCACCAGTTCAAGGCTTGATCGGCCGAAACTCTAGCTAGCACCCGAAACAATTAAGCGAGCAACAAAGGGGTTCCAGAATGTATCGTACAGTACTAAAGTAAAACAGTAGCTTACCCTCTTCTTCTGATCTGTGAAATTCCAAGGTAACAAGTCTCATAGTACTGTAGTAAATCCTCGGCAAAATATCGAAAGTAAACGCGACGAGAGTCGCAAGACCAGGAATTCTAGAGGTTTAGTCGTAGCATAACGCAGAAGTACGGGGTGCCGGAGCAAAAGATTTCTGACCGTCCGTCCCCCTTTTTCATTTCAAAAACGCAACCCGATTGATTTGATCAATCAATCCCCCGACATCCCGCCACTTAAGAAACCAATATAAATAAATACATACATACATACATACAAACGACAGCTTACCCTTTCTACTCCATACATTAATCAAACACACCATCACGACCTGCAGAGGAAATCAGTGGTTTATGTGTCGGTGATGGACTGGACTGGATCGAGTCGATTCCCTAGACATTTTGTGCAATGGGGAATCATAATATCTAGGTATTGCCAGTCTGCAAAGCAAAGGGGACTAAAAGATACATGTTTATGGGAATACGCTCAAATGATCCGCAATGCAAGAATGATCAACTCCCCACCAGCAATGGTTTTCCTACAACGCCAACATAAACTCCAGTTCCACTTGCACCTCGCTGCTATCTCTATCTACACGCCCAATTCCACTTAACCCAACTCACTACCACTTCTTAGCCACCATTCCGTTCGGCGGGTGCGTCTCGACCGGCGCATCCTTCACATCATCCCAAACCGTATTAAGCGACGTGCCATTACTCTCCTGGTAACTCTTCAACATTGCACGTTGCGAATCGGGGGTCGCGTTCTTGTAGATCTTCTGGAAGAAACTCTGCATTGGATCGAGGTCCTCATCATCATCCTCTGATTTTGTGACGACTTTGTCCCAGTCCACGCCGGGATGAAAGGGGTGTCGTGGACGGGGAAGGGGCTCACCGGGTTTGACGCCATAGTGGGCGCGGAGGGCCTCTTCTTCAGCGGGAGTGAGGGGGTTGGCAGCGGAGTTTTCTTCTGCCTTAAGGGCCAACTCTTTTAACTGTGCTTTGGTCCAGACGAGGGGTTCTTCGGGTTGGGTGTCTTCAGGAGCGGGATATATCTCGGACCATTTGCGGCCTTGGTCCTGCTTTACAAGAGTAATCTCCAGCTTATGGGGCGTGATTCTGAAGGTGCTCTTTTCAGCGTCGATCTTTTGGTGGAGTGGGGTGGCGTTGTATTCATAATCGCAGTTTGATGCTTCGACTGGGAACTTGACTAGGAGCTGGTTTAACCATCGTTAGCCCAGAACTGAGAGAGAACAGAAGTTCAAATGCGTACCTGACCCTCCTCAAACTTTACCGTAGTACGTTCCTTCGGAATCCCCTTGCAGAGAATCTCAATCGTGACACTCGTACCAGTCTGATACCACTCGACACGAATATTATCATACGCTGTAGTCGCCGGCTTCACTGCAGCAGCAACAGGCTTCGCCACAGCAGCACCGGACTCCTCCCTAACCGCCTCCTTTCCCTTTCCGCTCCCTTTAGACTTGTTCTCTTCCTTCCCAGTCTGCTGTTTAATCCCATCAATATCTTCACTCTCCGTGTACACTGGCTTCTCCACAGCAGTAACCTTATTACACTCCGCCGCCTCCCCGCCCGCCCTCTCCCAATCCGCCGTAACTTTGGCCTGCCACATGCCTAACCCGCGTTCGTTCTCATTGAACTGGCGCGTCCAGATCAAGCACATGCGTGCATTTCCATACTCGCCCAAGCCATAGTATGCAACTGCGCGGCGGAAGTGCGCGGTTGCGATGAGTTCCTTACGACCGCGAGCGGTGGCCGATTGATGTGCGTGCTCGGCATCTTTGAGGGCTCGGGCATAGGCACCGGTGCGTTGGTAGGCAGTGGAACGCTGTATTAGCCAGAGGGGAGAGATGGGGCTAGATACGGTGGAGTTGATGGCGCGGGTGTAATGGGCAATTGCGGCGGGGTAGTCCTTGGAATCAAGAGCCTTTTGGCCATTGTTCGCTGCGGTGGTCATGGTAGGTGGGATGCTTCAGTGTTGTGTGATGTGTAGAGGTGTTGGGGTGGCGAGAAAGTATTTGTATGTTGAATGCTTTTGTTTGTCGAAAGGAAGAGAAGTAGCAAGTTGATGCGAGAAAGGCTCAGCCTCGTCTTGAATTCTGCCACTCACCGCCTTTGGAGCTACAAACCCATGTGAGGGGAGGGGTTTCAGCTACCTTGGTACCTTAGGCTAGGAGAGTGGATCGAAGTCATTTTTATGTGAATTGGGTAACGTTTAATACGAAACGGCATTTGTAATTTTCCTTGATATTATGAACATATTTCGAGAATGTCCCTTTTTCAGCATCTTATTACTACCCCTTCTCGCCCTTCACATATTACGGAAGCGCAATATCCCCATATCGTTTCGCAAACATACCCAACGCCTTCATCGGGAATATGAACTTGTAATTTGGGTACGAAATCATGCAACTCTTATTGAAAACCCCCTCAATCGCCTCCTGCAACCACTCACCATTAGGCTGCTGCCTACTCATAATGAGCTTTAGTGCTTTTTCAATCGGAACACGATCCGGATAATGGGCTTCGAGTAGGGCAATGCAGGACCAAGCTGTCATGACGACTTGGGACCCGCTTGGATGTTCGGTGTATATTCCTCGTTCACAGGACTATTCTCTGTTAGTTGTTACAAGGTAGAAATTATGTTAGACTTACGCGATAGCTCTCTGACCATCCTCCGTCATCTCGTTGCTTGGAGATGAGGAACTCGCAACCTTTGCGGACATGCTCGCTATTCTCATACGTCTCGCCAATACTAGCAAGACTCTCGAGGGCAAACATTCCAGCATAGGTGAAGCAGATTCCCCAACTTCCGTACCAGCTGCCATCAGGATATTGTGCGCGTCGGATGTAGCGAATTGCTCGTTCCTTGAAAGATTTGATATCTGCAGCTCTGTATTCTGGATAATATTTGGTGAAGAGAGAAAGTGCTGTGACGACTGCTGTTGTACACTCTGGGTAATCATATTCGATCATGATCCGACCGAAGACCTCAGCAGCATTCAGTATTTCCAATTTATCGGAGCCTCGTGTTGGTTCGTAGGATGCGCATCCGCCGGATTTGTTCTGATATGTGAGCAGGGTATCGATGGCATCGAAGATTCTCTGGTCTTCGAGAAGGGTTGGGTATCCAGGAGTCCTCTGTAAAACAAGTACCGCCTTAAGTGCTTCCGAAATACAATCACTGACTGCATAACCTTGGTCCTTGTTGCTAAAACCCCAGGCCCCCTTTCGCTGCTGTCTGTAACAGATGGCTTGATCGTCAACGTTCTCTCGAATTTGCTGATCATCAAGGAACTCCAAAGCTTTGGTTAACATCGGCTTCCATTTTGGATCCTCCGCCATATCAGCATCCATCACTGACTGAATCAAGAACGCTGTGTCCCAGCATTGAACTCCATTGGTGCCGTTCATTAACATGCCTTCTTCTTTGACCCATAAGAAATCCGCCATTCGTTCTCGATGTCGTTGTACAGAATAAGCCTTTGGACCTTCCTGAATGTAACAGGCGAGGAAGTTCATCGGGCCATTGACAGGTCCAAGATTAGAAAAATCCGTATTCTTATCCTCCATCTGAATCAATTTGAATACCCAGTCCTCCGCTTTCTGTTTCAAAGACTCCACTCTAAAGTACGGGTAAACATTCGAGATAACCCAGAACCCCGTCTTCAACAGCCAACTTTTCGGATGGTAATCATCCTTCTCATGAATAGTATTTCGATTTGCATCCCAATTGATCTTATCATACGACTCCGTAAACAACTCTTGGCGCAGTTGTAAAATCAGCGGTGTGATCTTGCCACTCCAGCGCTTCGACCATATAAAACTCATAGGTAAAAATACCATGCGCATATGAATCCACCATCTCCACGGATGAAAGGGGACCCAATCAGGCAAGAGCCAGAATTCTGGCGGTACAGGGTTCACGATATCCCATTGACAGACCCCAAGAACGCTGAGCCAGAATTTCGCCCAATGAGGAGCTTTCGTCGCGCCGCCCATCTTGTGTAAAGTGCCCCTAGCCTTGATCATTCTGGGTTCCTCTTCGCTCACGCCGAGGAGACGCAGGGCTGTATAGTTCATGGATGTTCCGAAGACGGTACTCTCTCCTTCAATGTGTAGTCCCCAGCCACCATCGTCGGGATTGGCGCGCGCAAATAGGTAATTCTTCATTTCTGTAGCGACATGGGAGGGAATCGGTGTCTCTGTGACGGACCAGGTTACAATGAGGCCGGGGATGAGGAACATTGGTCCTCCATATTCGCAGCCCCAGTTTCCAGGTGGAAGTTGGAGGTGTTGGAAGAATTCGAGGCCATTCTTTACGGAATCGAGGGGTGTCTTCGCAGTTGGGAGATCGGGGAGATCCTGTGAGGAGTTAGTAGAGATGTATATCATTGAAAGGAGAACATACCATGGGCAGGCCTAGGAAATATTTGTCTGCGAGGGATTGAGGCCATTCTTCAACGTCTTCTTTATCTTCGAGGTAGTGCCATGTGTGCCTACCAGCCTCATCCAACATGCGCCATCGAGTGTAATCCGTACGCTCTTGGAGCTTGGGTCTTTTTGAAGCCGAAGTGTCGTTGACTTCCGAGTCGATTGACCTCTTTTCTCCAGTCTTGCCATTCTCATAGCTATTGCCAGAGCTGACTGAAGCTTCTTTGGGTTTCTCCATTATCTTGTACGATTGTAGGAACTGTCGATGGCAGCAAATGCAGGGGCTGAATTCAGTGAAGTGAAGCTCAGATGTTGGCTTGGCTTGGTATGACAGGGATCTTGCGGGAGGAGCCGAGGCGGAGATGCCCTGACTAGGTAGGAGGTAGACTGACCTTGGATTCTGACGTTTGAACAACAACTCTACAAGATTCGACCAAATTGCGAATAAGTGAGGTTTGATCCAGGAAATGCTTCACAGCTTATTCACATGACTCGCTATGGACTTTGATCTCCATTCCGGATACTTAGCAGACCCTCAACCGCCTCTCCCCCAGACTTTGCTCTCAAACTTACCAAACAGCTCACTTACACCCCAAACAGCAATTTCCAGGCCCAATGGCAAATCTCCCACCGCCTCTGGACCCAGTCCAACTACTCGGAACTCACCCGGCGCCGTCATCTCCAAAATTGAAGCCATCTTTGAGGCTATGACGGATTGCCTTCTGGGCGAGAAGAGCGAGCTTGTGATTCAATTGAAGACGAGGACGAGTAAGACAGAGGCAACATCTGATGGTGATGGCAATGATGAGAGTGCGCCGTCGACTAGAAAGAAGGCAAAGCCTGACACTAGGACCTTCACTTTTCCCAGCAAGTCGCCTCGGGAAGTGTGGAAATTCAGTGGGTTTGGACCGATACCGATGACCTACCTACTGGAGCTGGACGGATGTCTAATTTATTGGGTATAGCTGCTTTACTCCGGATTCTTGAACTTTCTCATGAGGCTCTTGTTACTGGCATCGTGACTACGAAAAGGTTTTATCTCTATCTTCTGTCTTGTCTGTCTTCTTGTTCTTTCCTCTACCGCGTTTGCCACCATTTTCAATTTGTTTTCGATTTTGAATTCCATATTTCTTCCTCTCATCAGATATGCAGCATCGCCGACCGTCTTACAGTCCTGCTGATACTCGGACAGAGACATGTACTATCGGGACTCGGAGCTTTTCATCAAACAAGCTGTTGTCGACCGATATGTCGACGATATTGCGTACACCTTGGGAGTTACTCGAGATGCTCTCAACGTGGTACGTCTATATTCGCCATTTTTCTACGTCCGCGATAGTATTTTCACACTCTCTTTCAGGTTGCAGCTGCGAAGGGTCTTGTGGTTGGTTCTTTCGCCATCACTAGGAAGGACACATCTGTCGTTGACTACTCTTCTGAGCCCGAGGGTGTCTTGATTCCGAATGTAAAAGAGATCGCGGATATCAATCTTGATGAAGTTCGATGGATCTTGGTGATCGAGAAAGAAGTACGGCCTTGTATTGTCTTATCTCTTGTTATTAATTATTATAAACCGTTAACCATACCAGGCCACGTTCCGCACACTTGCATCAAACCAGTACTGGAAAGACTCACTAGCAGGAAAGGGGATACTGATCACGGTGAGTCGACTGTATCTACTTTCAATTGTCCTATTGCACTCTCCTAACCCGTATGTATCCAAGGCAAAAGGCTACCCCGACGTCCAAACCCGCCAATTCCTCCGCCTGCTCTACACGTCCTTTCCCGAACTCCCCATCCTATGTCTCGTCGACCACGACCCCGACGGAATCGGCATCATGTCAACTTACAAGCACGGCTCCATCGCACTCGCTCACGAATCCGCTACTCTAGCAGTCTCCTCCGTCCAATGGCTCGGAGTGCGAAGCAGTGATTTCATGGGGGGCTATGAAGAGGTTGAGGCAGTTGGATTGTTAAAGTTGACCGAGAGGGATAGGAGGATCGCGGCTAAGATGCTGGAGAAAGGTGGTGGGTATGTGGATGTGGAATGGAAGAGGGAATTGAGGGTTATGCTGATGTTGAATGTCAAGGCTGAAATTCAGGTATTGGGGAATGCGGAGGCGCTGGGGAAGTGGCTTGATGGCAAGTTGGTCGATGCTGTAAGGATTGAGTGAGTGGAGATTTGCTATACCATACGATATTATGCTTCTGTACAGCTACCTTACCTAGCTTTATTATCTACTTTCTACTGCGATCCTCCTCTCGCACTCCATTACCAGTACCTCGGCCACTGCCACGGCCATTGCCACTGCCACTAGGTACTCTGTCCCACTTTCATCTTACAAGCATGGCGCTTAATTAATTTGTTCATAGCCATGAACATCATTCCATCCACCGCACACGTCCCAAAACATCCCATGACTTCCATCCCATCCTCACCCCTCCCTCTTAACCCCAATCATCTCCCCCGCCCCCAATCCCACCCCCCTCCTTCAACA